>NW_024533771.1:0-41562 GCF_016097555.1 Gigantopelta aegis | reverse complement strand
TAAATTCCCCCCCATATTTGAATTGTTTTTTTTAATTGTGGCTTGATTACATTTGGGAAATTTGAAAAAAATCCGGGTTCCCCTTTGTTTAATTGTTTTTAATTTGGTGTTGGGGAGGCAACCCCCTTTTTTCTTTTTGTTTAGAGAGGGTGGTACAACAAAATTTTTTTTGTTCTGATCTGATTTTTCCTTGTATTTTTTCTTTCTATAAAGAAAAAGTATTGTTTTATGCTGGAGGGTGTTTTCTTTCAAAATGATAATAATATTACATCAGAACTATTAAAACCCCTTTGGCTTCCTGATAATTTCCCTCCTGTTTCATTTTCAATATTTTTTTCTTCTTTGCTCTCTTCTCTTTCCCTCCTTTTCCCACTTCTTTAAGGTAAACCCCTATGTTCTCCACGCAGTTACCCATACCCACCGCAGTAGTGTATCAACTGTTAAGTGGATTTGTCACTAAGTGTCTGACAAGTTTTCCGTTATGTTGTTCAACTGAGTAAGCGTGAGGGTATGATTAGTGTACATCAACTGAACGTTACCATCAAAAGCTCAAACCATCCACTCAAAGCTCTGTTATTGTGTCAATCCTCTCTTCATTGATGTAAGTAATAAGTGTGCTACAAAGCACTTAATAATGTCCATTATAGTGTAGTTGTGTGACAATGTCCAGAGGGTACGGTATAAGATTTCAAGAATAAGGGTCGAGATCAGGCTGTAAGTTTGAGTGTGTTGTGGGTGTGTGGTCATGTCCTTTTTCTTATAGGAAATGAGACGGAGGAGAACTGAAGTTACTGTAGAATTACTAAAATACGTTATGTAGTTCAGTTTTTATTGTTTGATAGATACTTTAGAACAAGAAAGATGAACAAATGCTTAAAAAAAGTAACATACCTCTTGACATTCAAACATCTGTATTAACTGTAAGCCACACCTCTTATGTGCCACACCCACTATAATTTTACTTTATATCCAGGAGTTAAGTACATACTCACTACCATGATTTGTCCGAAAGCTCGCCATAACAGTTTTGGAACAAAAATTGGATGGGATTCAATTAGTTAGGTAATTATGACATCATAATAAACATCATGTTGTCATTAATAATATTAACACATTAGGAAGATATTATCTAAGGGGCGTAACCCTCCAATAGATGAATTAATAAGGTAATTAAATAATTGAAAGGATATAATGATTTAAGCTCCTCTTCTAGTGTTGGTTTAAGTACCTATATTAGTAGAATGTCTCCAACATGATCAGTAAGCTATTGTCTACAACATCCAATGTTATATATAGTTTTCTTATAGTCCACTCTCTACAATTTGAAGCTGCCTGGGCGCTTACTAACATTGCCTTGGTAGTTCCATACAAACAAATACTGTTGTAGCATGTGGTAAGTGTCCATATTTAACTCCTCATTGATTATATATTATCTCAATTAATTAGAGCTGTCCCCCCTATTTTCAATACAACTTTTATCATCTCCTCATGTGAATGTATGCGAGCAGCTGTTTGGGCTTTAGGTAATATAACGTGTGATGGTCCTGAAAGTGTGAGAGTTTGTCATAAGAGCTGGTATCCATCGACCCTTTATTGGCATAAGTATCAAGAAAGAACACCTGTAAGTGATTATGTTTGCCATGACAACCATTATTTTCGTAATATTTAGACTTCACCTGTTGCAAATTTGACATGGACTATTCTATTTTGTGTCGAAATAAAACCCTCCACCACCACCATTCCCATCTGTTGTTGTGGTATGTCTTATTTTAAAGTGGGTGTGGGTCATCTTTTTTGTTGTTATTAGACACATACCTTCGCTAGTAGGACTAGTACAACATCCCTACACTTGATGTCCAAGTTGATGCTTGTTGGGCATTGTCCTCTTAGCTGAATGGAAATACGACAGACATTCAGGTCCAGCTTGATAGTCACATATCTAAATCAATTCCGTTTTTGTGTAGCTGTTTATGATTCTGGGTAGTCCCAAATTATTTTCCTTTATTAGGGGGGGGGGGGGCATCCAGGAAATATCCACGATAGTGGGTAAGGTACTATATTATTTCATCATGGACATACAAGGCCGTCTTGTGTTCATTATACCATGTTCCATTACAACTTGTACTGCTACCATTTACCAATGTTCCTCTATTGGTGGTATCACTAGATAATTTTCGCCTTATATACCCGTTCTTTTCTCCTATTCAGATGCCAGCTCTACGTACATTAGGTAAATATAGTAACATGAACTGATGAACAAACACAAGTTGATTGGATCATGGCATCTTACTACATCTTATAACCCTATTACATCATCCTAGGAGACCTTCTATTGTCAGAGTAAGTCATCACATCATATCATTGACTAGCTCTGGCTTTGGGAGATTACCCAAGACATATTTGTAAATGTTATTATTACATTTCTTCAGAAATTGAAGTGAAATCATGACGTTTTTACTTTCATTAATTCTTACTCATATTTATTATAACTGTAGAAGCCGTGTGGACATTGTCTAATAATAACTGCTGGTAATCAGGGACAAATTCAAATGGTAATAGACGCCTGTCTATTCCTCCATTGATTAACGATATTGGCTCAAGGACAACTTTAAACACAAAAAGAAGCATCCTGGGCACTTAGTAATTAACTGTGGTCGATCTGTACAACAAGTAAGTACAAGCTTTAAATTTAACTAGATCACTTCTTATCTGTAATAGGTCAGTTTATATTGTCCAGCAAGGTTGTATACCACCAATGTGTGGAATGTTAGTCACACAAGACTCTATGGTAATCAAGTCATATTAGATGGTCTTGGAAATATATTAAAATGGCTGGAACCTCAAGCCAAGATAATAGCTGTGTTATTGAAGAAGCTTGAGGAGTCGAAAGAATTGAGGCACTACAACAACACGATAATATTGAGATTTCTAAATTAGCTTACTCTCTAATAGAGCGCTACTTTCAAGCAGAAGTACAGCAATTACCTCTACTTGCATTAACTGTTATTGGTTACCCACACCAAGCTTATGTCCAATGTGATAATCAAAGTTAAATGTTGTCCACAGTTTCTATAATTGTACTTTGTTACTACTTTTAGGCTGGAATGATTAGATACGCAGAGTAGCCACCCACTCAAGAGAGAAGGTTACCAGTTTCCGAAATGCACAATTACCTGAGATGTGCTTTCAAGTTTTAGTCCAGCAGCCGTCCCTTAAAAAATCACACTACCTATGTCAAATCTTTTTGTAATATTTAGAGCAGTACCATAAATTACTTATTGTTGTATTCAAGTATTGTTTTTAATGTTTTTACATCAGTTAATAATGCATTGTATATATAATATATTGTTTGTAGAAAAAATGTTTTTTGAAGTTCATATATATTTCTCAACAAAACTTGCCATGGTGATATTGTACGTATTTACTGTCAGAGGAGTATAAAAATGTAATTTTATGATAGTTGATTTTGGCAGCTTTGGGATGATAAGGTCACTAATCTTTGTGATTGATAACAGTCCATTATGTTTTCAACGCTAAGTCCCTTATTGTTCAGTAAGATCAGATATACCTATATCATCTAATAGCATAATTGGTGTTTAATGCATTATAATCTATTGTAGTTAATACAATGTTAGCAATATGGGTTTATTTTATTGTCGTACTTGTTATTGTTGTAGTCGGTGTAATAGAATTAGTGGGCTAATATACACTGAGTTTGTGGGTGTCAACGGCCTACCACAAGTAACAAAGGCGCCGACACAGACACTATTAATTAAAGTATCTTACAAATTAGGCCTTTGGGCTATACAAGCAATAGATTCTAATATCAAGTGTACGTATACTTGGACGAGCTTGTTCATAGTATTAACCACTTCATATTTAAATTAGCTATCAAAGGAGCCGAACTATGCCGACCATAGGCCATAACACTTAACGCCATCTGCATTAGAATAACTTCGCATTTTTGGTAACAAAGAACTTCTTCGCAGTTCGCTAAAAAAAAAATATTTTTCACTGACAGCTTTTAAAAGTTTTATCTACGTCTTCTCGAGTAACGAGTGCCACTCAGAACAACAGATGGTGTTAGTGATGAGCGAGGCACCTAACTCATCGTCGCCCTCGACGATATTAGAGGAGAGAGCGAGACTCCAGTAGTACAACTAATCCACCAGGAATTTTTCAATCGGTATATCTCCTCTACGAAGTAGGACACCATCTCCTTCCACTAGCAGTACAGCTGATGGCCTTGGTACAAGTCTCCAATGTTATATTCCAGTCAAGACGGATTACAACAGGTGGGAGGAAGAAAGTCAGATCATGAAGGTAAAGTCTATAAACAAGATAGATAACTAAATTTGTGTTTTTCAGGCTCTCCCCAGAATGAAACTGTATTGAAGAAAAGAGACGATATCGTACAACATTTACAAGTTTCCAACTATAAGCGCACAACACATACGAGAACTAGAAAAGGTGTTTGAGAGAACACATTATCCAGATGTATTTACAAGAGAAGATCTTGCTATCGTGTTGAGCTAACAGAGGCTCGAGTACAGGTATAGAAATAAGAGAGAAAGAGTTAGTATTCTGATTATTTAAAACAGTTTAATGACAAACTAATAACAATGATTATCTTTAACTAATTTAATATGGTATCTATGGTATATTTGTTTTACAAAGACTTCAAATCATCTCACTATCAAACATGATTGCATTATATTCCCCATTATCTTTAATTGTAAACAGTTCAAACCATCAACTATAAGATATAAAGGATAACAGCCATATCCATTATGTTAGCATGACCAACAGGCTGAAAATAACAAGGTTACATAATGTATTATAATTGATTAGTCAAATAATAATTAATTTATTAATAAAACATTGTCTAGTATATAAAAACACTAATAAATTTGTCTACAGTTTTCTTAGACTTATCGTCTAGACTTAGAAACATAATGATTGTTTACTAGTTCATTCACCATAGAACAAACCACATACCACTAAGTGATCTGGAATGACATGGTTTTGAAGGCAAATTAGATCAAAGGCATCGTTAAAGAAAACAAAGACATCTTAAAAAATGACATTTTTCTTTTTGTCCTGTACAGGTATGGTTTCAGAACAGGAGAGAGCAAAGTGGAGGAAAAAAGATAAACAAAATTCAGCACAAACAGCCAGCTCACCCCTACAATCCAACCCAACAGAGCTAGCTCCTATCATGACTACAGTAGCTATAAATCCATCAATAGTGCCACCAACTGAAGGAACTACAAACATAGCATCTTCACCGCTCTCACTACAGCTTCTCTTCCCATCTCGCAATTGATGGCTGCTACTGGAAGTAATGCAGCTGCAACTTGGCCGATAAATTTTCTATCTTCTCCAATTACTTGTATACGAACCCTTCCTAATGGTAAGTGTCATATTACAACCTCAATTAGCAACGATATCAGCTGGAGGGCTTGCACCAACTCAAATACCAACTATATTGAATCCATCACATTGGTTGGTCTGACTCATGTTAATGGGGGTAGAGCAACAGTAGTCCCTCAAATTATGTCACCGTTATCTCTAGCACAAGTGCCTGTATCTGCATCAGCTATAGCTCCTTCTCTTCCAGTGATAAGCGTCCAGTTCCTAAACTGTGACGTCATCATGACAACATTTTAGAACTACTACATGAAACTTTTTTTGCACACACTTAATTTAATTTTTAATCACTTTTGTAGTACAATCACATGACTTTCACATGATCTTTGACTCTTTCTTGACATAATAAGTAAATATTTTAATCAATGAATAATTATCTCAGAGTTGGAAATAATAACTTCAAGTTAACATTACAATAAGCATTTGCATCTAAATATTGTTGGATTAATTTTGAAATCAATTCTTTTTCTACAAAAAATAAATCATTTATCAAAAGGAGGAGGAGGGGTGGGATATACCTGAAAATATGGACTTGAAATGTCTTAATTGACAATATAAAATCACCACTTGAATACTATATTTAAAAGATAATACAGTACCTCCTACTATGTCATTCTCACCTCCTCTTTTAATCCATGTCCTTCTCAGGACCACAGACAGGACAGCTATTTGTCATTAGACTACAACCGAGTACGAAAATTGACATGAAGGATCTTTACACGTCAACCATCCCTAAAAATAATAAATTACAATTACTCTCTTTTAACACAATTAAATATTAATAATAATTTTAAATGTTGTTAATTATACTAATTACAAGACATTCCAATGTCATAGTCATACCTGATAATACAAACCATATAATAAGTGTATAGCCAATGATACAGCATTACATATATATCATCAGTAAATGGATTACCACATTGAGTACAAGAGTATCTTTCCTATACAGGTAATATCATTAGTGAATCGATTAGTTAAAAATGAAATTTTTAATTAGATATGGCCATTTAACCACAAAACTATTTACATGTTAACAATAATTAAAATTGTCATGTTGATATTCTATATGTAACATTTAAAAGTAAATCTATTAAAGAGGTCAAGCAGTCTCAAATAAATACATTAAATTTGATTGAATTTATACAAAGGAATTATAAGACCACTGAAAAATAACAAAGACAACTAATTCAATTATAACCAATATACAAGGGTTGTGTCTAAAAGATCTCTGGACAGACAGGCTCCTACAGAAAACCCAGTTGCCACGGTGATGAGGTTTGACACCTGACACTACATATTTGAAGTATTTGATATTGCATTAATAATTAAATTTACATAATTGCACTGAAATTCAATTTTGGGGTGTGAGCTAATAACTCAATTGTATCTTTTAAAACAACAATTGCTCGTTCTTTGATGTGTGCAAGTTGATAGTGTGTGTAGAACAGATGTGTCACACACATAACTATTTTTTGAGTAAACTAATACATTACAATGTAGGGGAGAGACTGTACTTGATGTAACAATGCATTGCTACAAATCGTTATTAATTAGTTGTTTGTTCACCTTCTCATTAAAATGCTGACATATCCCACACTTTGAACAATGTATGTACAGAGGATCAGCTTCAAACGTCCCGAACCCTTCTGGTAAAAGGGTCTCTCCTGATTGTATCTCTTCATCTTCGTATCCTTTAATGCGACTGGAGAAGGCTGATGGATCTAGTCCCAACCCATTCTGCTAAATAGTGCATCTAATCCCAGCAATGGGTTCACAAAGTCGAGATATAACAGCATGAACCTACATTATGTTACCATGACAATATTGGGTGGTGGTTAACTCACTTGGTGTTGAAGATAGTACTGGCTATCGACCTTCAATTGTTGCTGTATAACCTCACTGGGATGAAAGGACCTCAACGTATGGTGATGCATTCCCTTCTCCCTAGTAAACATTCTTTCTTCTATATAACATTGTTAACTTCCATCTTACCTCACAAACAATATATGGTATGACATCACCAGGTTGGACATGTTGTTGTCTACTGATCATCCTCATAGCTACTTGTACATGGCAAGACTCTTTTTATCAGGATAGTCTTTAGGTAATTTAGTAAGAGCCTTTTATAAATAAATTTAATTAATTTCCAATAAAATAATAAACTACTTAGTTATAATAAAATCCTTTAAATCAGTCTTTCCATTTCTGACTTCATCACTAACTATAAAGAGAAATGGCAGCTACCATAATAAACATTTTATACTTTGTATTAGAAACGTCTGTACATGGTCAATTAATCATCAAGATTTTGTCCTGCCAGAATCTCGTCCAATACAAAACTATAAGACATAAAATCATGTGATAGTCATGTGACTCATGACTTACTGCCCAGCTCTCTTAGCCAGATCTGACCAATCTCTCCTAACAATATCTATACCCTTTAATTCTCGTTTTTCTATCAACTCATCTATAGTTCAAATATTACACATTTATACTAGCATAGAATGTTAACATAAATACTATCGTGTTTGTGTATAGAAATGGCAGCATATCTAAAGTGTTAGAAAAATAATCAAAATAAAAGTCCTACCAAAACAGAATTGTTGTGGTCCATTAACAAGAACTTTGATCTTGTATGAGGTAGCACTTTTGTGATACAAGACGCCTTCATCTCTTCTGACTAACCACACAATATACATGTTAAGTCATGTAATAATATGGGCGCCAACTTTGATTAGAGGTGGAACAGTGGTGGGGGTAGAAGACTTTGGTATAATTAGACCAAACTAATAAGGAGGTGGCAACTAGACTACAGGCGTGTTAATATTACCATTAAGTCAATATAATTTTAAGGAGTGAGGGTCATTCATGTCTGTTTTCTTGTGACAAATACAAACTTACTTTTTTTTCTTCAGCAATAGCATGCATTTAAAAAATCCCATCGATATCAATTTCTAATAGACGATATAATTTATTACTTCGGATTTAACTTGATGAGCTAAAGATTCTGCCTTTTTTAAATCTCTAGTCCCACTGTCTATCATAATAGAATCAGTATCACCATAAATAACATCTAGACCCAACTATTGTGTACGATTAATATCATGTGAAAAGAAAAGTCGTGACAAACTTACTTTAGTTGCCAAATCTCTCGTCTGTTCAAGTATCTATAAACATATAATATCTAAAACAATATTCTTAAAGAATGAGATAATTAAATAAGTAGAAAGACTCTAGTCCAAACAATAACTCCCGTCTCCTAATCAATTGACCTCACACTTTAACAATGAAGGTTTCATGTTTATGAATGTGTGTGTGTGTGTGTATACTATTGAGCTATGATAATTTAATTAATATAATATATATATACAATGTTATCAGTTACAACAGATGGTCAACATAACACTTTACATCAAAGAGATTAGTTACAATTACCATATTTGGGTAAAGCCAAAAATATATATCTTAGAGATGCATACAATTAACAGTTATTAAAGAACTACAGTCAGCATTGTATAAATAACGGGGAAAACTCTGTAATCTACAGTAATTGAATAGTTACACTAATGATTTTGTAATCATCTGAGTACAATCCTCTTAATTTAATTACCTGTCTTCCTTTGCTAGTAACTAAAGCTGCTAAAGGCTTAGCATGAAATCTGGAATGTGAGAATCCTAGACAGCCATACATACTGTTAGCAGTTAATTTTAATGCTTTTGTCTTATGTCATATTGCTGTATCGTATCTTTTGAGGTAGCCCCTTTCATTAGCTGCTTTACTTGACGACGACGTTCAACCAATACTCTTATCTCAGATGGCAATATACCTAATATATTTTTAATTAAGTGGGTGTGGTTTATTGATATACCTTGTGGTTGGGTGTCTCCAGGTGGTGCCAAGGCAGCAAAAGTCTTCATCAGAAACACAATGGGCGTGGTCAATTGTTGTAAAACAGATATTGTTTCTTGTATGATGGTAGGATAAAGAGAATTGAAGTCTAACAATAAAATGAGCCTAAAAGAATGAAAATTCTTCATTAAAGGGTGAGGTTATAACTGAGCCCTGCCCACCTATCATAGAATCCAACTTTAGGATCCAAGACAAGTCCACCAACATAGGCAGGTTTATGACGTCGGCTAGTAGTACTGACTCCGCCCTCTTCATCTCCTTCAGTAGGTACTTGAGTTCGTCTTGCACTCTCTTGTTTATCAGGAGGGATATATCCTTGTTGTGTAAAGGCATGTAACAAAAGATACTCATTGCGTTCAGATCGACCTCCCAGTAGAGTACGACTCATTGTATTACCAGCTATACAAGTTATTTGATAAGCTAATGGCAATACACTCAACTCATGAGTAAGTTTAAGTGAAAGAAAGGCTTCTTCCATCGTATGTTTTATCATCATACTTAGACTATCAATACTCCTAAAATAATTATAAATTAAAACATCTGTGCATGAGGGTGTGGTTCTTTTGACCACACCCACTTGATAACATACCCAAATGCAGCTGATATATCTTCATTTTCCATTGGTTTATAGTGCATTTTTAAGACTGAGCTAGCCAGCTCAGAGAGATCATAACTACGAGAACGAATTAACTCCTTTGCTGACAGTTTGACATCACACACTAGTCTACCACAACACAAACTATAAACTGTTCCTCTACCCTAGAGAGAAAGAGAGAGAAAGTTAAGTCTCCTAAGAGAAAACTAATACCTTGGGCATATTCTGTCTTTTTAATCGTCCAATTCTTGACCATGATGGAACTTTTACATGAAAACATTCTGTGCTGTAAAGTGTCTAACCATTGAGTTGTTAAATTATGTCCCTGAAATATACTGATTTATACTGAGTTATACTGAGTTAACATACGATAATAATATCAGGATCTGTTTTAGCTAATTTTGCAAGAAAATAAGCTAACAATCCTCGTTCTGAGGAAGTGATCTCTAGTTTGAGACCCTGAGTACAGTTTTGAGGATAAATATGAAAATGAAAACTCGTCTTACTTTCTTATCCAAGTGTTCTTGTAGTCGAGCTGGCATGTGTCGATCAGGAGGACAGCGATTGCTAAAAACAATGAAGACAATGTCCATTATAATGACATGTTTAGTACTTACTACAGAAGTCGTTCTGAAAAAGGTGTTGAAGGTGGTGGCTTATCTAGTGATACATTTGATGGACTAATGCACCAAAACACAATATCTAGCAAAAATAAAATATATACAATGTAGTTGCAGTGACCACACCCACTTCATTAGTTCTGGTACGAGTATTTAGTAATGTCTTTATACTGAGTGATAACACTGTTAATGGAGGGGTGGAGCTTGTTCTGGTGACACATGTACTGCAGCCAAACCATCAGCAATGCATTCAATACGACACCAGCTAACATTATTAGATGGTTTACCTATTAATACATTTTTAGTATATGTTAGTATATTATTAGTATATTATTAGTAAATTTACTTGGAGCTTTTATGTCTAACCAACAAGGTCCCTTTATTTGACAGGATAAAATTAATCTCTCTAAACTACAATAAGATCACATAACTGTCACATGATACACAATCACCTTGAGGTAGTTGTCCCAAACACTTTACTAAAAGAATATCCAGTAGCATCACTGGTGGAGCCTGATATCAGCAGAGTAACGAACTTCTAGGTACTCAGACTCTCGTGGAATATCAGATAATCAAAAGCATACTTTTTGGTGACTTTCTAAAGATGGATATCTGGTCATGTTATAATACATGAAATTAGATATACTTTTGAAGCAAATTTCATAAGTCGATATTTCTCAGCAAATTTCTCATTAAACTCCTAAAATAGACTAAATGAATGTGGTTTACTAACAAGACAACACCCCACCATATAAACATCCTGCATTGTTACATCTTGATCTGAAGGAGTACCTGACTTGGAGAGGATCTATTGGACAAAAAAATTGTCTGATTTACATATCATAGTTACCTTATCACGTGGTAAGAAATAAAGACATCTTTCAATATTGCGGACTATGATGCAACAACTGGTGGGGTAGAGTCTGTCATGTGATCAGTCATTAAAGTCACATGATCTACCTGATGTAAGCACGAGCATCTTCAATCCATATTTTACCAAAGAGATAAACAATACCAGGTTGACGAAAACTATCTTCATAAGCATCCAACCAGTAAAACCGAATAAAATGATTTCCATCTTCATCCTCCATTAGGGGAAGTGTCTTACTATCAATAAGAGCTGGAGTCTTGTCATTGGGGGGTGGGGCTTGTAAATTAAGTTCCTCTTTAATAGTCTCCCATCCTGACATTGATTACCGCTTCCATTGGACTATTATATGACATCATTATGATGTAAGATATAATGATGTCATACTTACACTGTCTCTCTTTTCTCTATAATAATTCTCTCTTCTTCCATTTTATTTTCTTTTATTTCTTCCTTCTTTACTGGTATAGTTGTCTCCTAAAACAAGAGACTTGTCCATCCATTTCTCTTTTATTTGTCCATTCTTACCTCATATTGTAATTCATCATAACTTGGTTCCCATTGTTCATTATTATCATAATTAGGGGGAATTGGATCTGGTATAGGCAGCTGTGGAACTTGTATAACTGGTTTGGCAGGTGGTCTATGAGAAGTGGGAGGAGTCAATGGTTTGGTCTGCATAGATCGCGGAGTAAATGTTTAAGTCGTTTGGCTTGTTTCTGTGGCTGATTCTAATGAAATAAGTCACATGACTACTTATTGTTGATCATGTGACTTACATCAATTTGAGATAACATCTCTGACAGCAAGGCATCATTTTGAAACTGAGACTCCACCTCCTTCGTTGCTTTTCTTTTTACTCCCACTCATTCCAAGTACCATCTTCTTAATGTTTACTATTGCCCTTTGTTGTTTTATGGGTGGGCTTTAATTAGAATAAAATGATTATAGACAAATAAACAAATGTACCCTTTTTTCTTGTTTTCCATTGGTCGGCATATTTATAACTTCTTCATCAAATATTTCTCGACCATGTTCACGATACGTTCCATCTAGTAATGATGTTGAGATCATAGTTAATTAATAGTAGGTGTGGTTACCATCATTTAATATCCAACAATCTCTTTGTCGCTCTTCAACAAGTTTTGAATATTCTTCCTCAGATATGTAATCAAACATCTGTTGACCCAGATCTGTTGATTCCAGATCATCTTATGACGAACGCCCAGTTTGATGAAATAACCTAATTAAAAGAGTGGGTGGGACTACCATATATGGTATAAGACTTACCTTATCTTGTCCAGAGCATCATCACGTCTGTTTCTCTTTCTTTCTCTACGACTTCTTCTAGTAACAGGTGTATCATCTGACACTGTAGAACCTATGTAAAAAAATGATAACGCACTTTAAAGTGTGTAACGAAACAACCTTCTTTCTGCCATTTCAATTCACTAATAGCCTTCACTTTCCCGCCACTTGGCAGGTATACCGTAATTCCAATTAATAGCAAAACAGCAAAAACCAAAGAAAATTATAAACTTACTTATAATTATTATAATTTGTAAGGCAGCTAATATATAATGCTCTTTATTATACTCAAATTTCATCATTCAGTACAAAAAAATTATGTGCTATAATATAAGTAATAATGTAATTCAACAGATTAAGAAGAAAGAAAGTGTTTAAAAGCAATACATCACTTAGTGACGCTAATACATACATACTTGTATTATGATTGTTGATAGTGTTTATATTACCATACATTGTCCACTGTCAGAATTCTTATAGTCAGCAAAAAGCATTGTATTCGTTTTGTAAGGGAAGCCAGTCTATGCCCTACAAAAAGGAAGTGGTATACTATAATATTGAACATGTACAATATAAACAACTATAATTCAATCATAAATCTCTGGAAACTGCTGTCCAAGACAAGATACTATTGCTGTCTGCAAAAATGGCTACAAGATATTACTGGACTATCATAGTCATGATCATGGTCATGCTGGACATGAGTATGGCATTGAACTGTACTGTTCAAAATACACAAGGAGGTAGTTGTATCATTTATAAACCTAACACTAGTGGTTGTACAGCAGAACATCAAGATGTAAGGACACATAACACGTGTGATATAATATTATATATCTGTTACAGGATGATTTAACTTCTACATGTTCTGATATACTAATGTCTGGTAAGTTAACTCTATATTAACTGTAAATATAATCTTTATATGACATAATAGATGTCCCATATATTGATGCCTTTGATAAAAGTAAAGTTGATGTTCATATGTCATATGACAATCATGTGATCTCTCTGTTTAGTCTGTAGTAAATGTAACCAATATAGTGATAATCTTGCTACTGGTCCTCCAAATATACTGAATAAATGTCATTCCTTATAATCATGATTACTTCTTGTTGAATGTATCCTGGAATAGTGTACATGGTGGTAAGTATGGCTATAATATACTATAGCTCAAAATGACAAACTTTTTTCATTCTTTATTTTAGCTGGAGGGTATAGAGTGAACATTGAGACATTGGCATTTCTCCTACTGAACATAATCCTCCTGATACTAGTGGTTGTCATTGTGTAAATGCTGTAAGTATGTGACTTAATAATGATGTCATTATAATATTTTATTATAGAACAAAACACATGAGGTATTTGTTATGGAGTATAGCTATCCATTAGATTATAGTACTTGTCAACAGATACGTTATTTTCAAGTTAAGGTTAGCAATAACTAAGACTTTGACTTTAATTCTCTGATCACTAGATTACTACTTATCCACGACCAACAAGTAAAAATTCTTTTCATATCTAAATTTCATTACTGGCCAACAAATTGTTATAATTTTTCTGATAGTCTCAATGCTCTACAATCTATAGTGGTCCTGCATGTAAGATAAATAGTTGGCTAGTATCAATGTTCTCTCTATCCTTATAGTACCTGGAAAACCTCAGAATGTTAAATTTACAAGACAACTATTGGTCTATCCTATAATGGCTGTCATATTCAATGGGACCATCCATTATATACAATAGAACAATACAAACCAATGGAGTACTACTTGGCCTATTATCATACTGGGGACTACAATCTACAACTATTTCATGTACTCAATGCTACATCAGTACAATACAGCCATTATACATGAATTTGAATTATCATTTCTCTGTGAGTAATATTCTTGTATATAAACATTTTATTAATTTTGTATGCTAGCTGACAGCATTTCAAGCTCATGTTTGTAACAATCCTTACTGTACTAATATATTTCCTTGTGGTTTGGCGGCTTCATGGATAATTTCTTCATTTGTGAGTATTTTTTGTAAAAAAGTTAAATTCATAGCATCTTTTCTTATAGCTATTATAACAAATCTCCCCACAACCTACAAGTACTAGTATACAAGATGATACAACAGTTTTCATGGATAATTTCTTCAATTTGTGAGTATTTTTAAAATATTTAAAATCATAGCATCTTTTCTTATAGCTATTATAAAAATCTCCCACAACCTACAAGTACTAGTATACAAGATGATACAACAGTTTCATGGAAATTTTCTTCAATTTGTGAGTACAACATTTAAAATAAACTGATTTAGTCACAGCATCTTTTCTTAGCTGCTGTAAAGAGTAATCCAATTTCTCTTCAACTTTCAAACACTATTATACTACAAGAAAAGATGAGAGTACTATCATGCTATCAGCAGTTATTACTGGGTGTGGTTTAATGCTGGCTATTGGAGTAGCTATAATAATAACAGTACCAGCTGTTATATATTGTCATAAGAAAAACAAACTTCACAAGAAAAATGACAAGTATATATCACAAGTTACAAGTATTGTCTTAGACTCAAACTGATGCACTTCATCTTAAAGAATATTGTAATGATCAATTGATATTTCGTTAATAATGGACCCTTACATTTTAACATAATAATTATATTATGCTTGCCGTTAATTAATAATATTATTCTAATTATTCGAATACAGGAAACTTTCAAGTAATTTCATAGCCGATCTTTATCTTATCTTCTAGGACCCAATCCAGTCTACTATTTTTATTATAATATTATAATATACTATTTATGTTGTCAACGAAGACAAGATAGCTGTTACCCGTGAGAATGTTCAGAAGTAATATCAGGTACCTCGGTACTATCATGTTAATGATCATGATTTTCATGATGGCATGAGTATGGCATTGAACTGTACTGTTCAAAATACACAAGGAGGTAGTTGTATCATTTATAAACCTAACACTGGTGGTTGTACAACAGAACATCAAGATGTAAGGACACATAACACATGTAATATAATATTATATATCTGTTACAGGATGATTTAACTTCTACATGTTCTGATATACTAATGTCTGGTAAGTTAACTCTATATTAACTGTAAATATAATCTTTATATGACATAATAGATGTCCCATATATTGGTGCCTTTGATAAAAGTAAGTTGATGTTCATAAGTCATATGACAATCATGTGATCTCTCTGTTTTAGCCTGTAGTAAATGTAACCAATATAGTGATAATCTTGCTACTGGTCCTCCAACTATACTTGAACTAAATGTCATTCCTTATAATCATGATTTACTCTTGTTGAATGTATCCTGGAATAGTGTTCACAGGTGGTAAGTATGGCTATAATATACTATAGCTCAAATGACAAACTTTTTTCATTCTTTATTTTAGCTGGAGGGTATAGAGTGAACATTGAGACATTAGCATTTTTCTCCTACTGAACATAATCCTCCTGATACTAGTGGTTGTCATTGTGTAAATGCTGTAAGTATGTGACTTAATAATGATGTCATTATAATATTTTATTATAGAACAAAACACATGAGGTATTTGTTATGGAGTATAGCTATCCATTAGATTATAGTACATGTCAACAGATACGTTATTTTCAAGTTAAGGTTAGCAATAACTAATGACTTTGACTTTAATTCTCTGATCACTAGATTACTACTTATCCACGACCAACAAGTAAAATTCTTTTCATATCTAAATCTCATTACTGGCCAACAAATTGTTATAATTTTTCTGATAGTATCAATGTTCTACAATCTATATGTGGTCCTGCATGTAAGATAAATAGTTGGCTAGTATCAATGTTCTCTCTATCCTTATAGTACCTGGAAAACCTCAGAACTTTAAGTTTACAAGACAAGTATTGGTCTATCCCTGTAATGGCTGTTCATATTCAATGGGACCATCCATTATATACAATAGAACAATACAAACCAATGGAAGTACTACTTGGACTATTATAATACTGGGGACTACTATATGCAACCATTTCATGTACTCAATGCTACATCAGTTATAATACAGCCATTATACATGAATTTGAATTATCATTTCTCTGTGAGTAATATTCTTGTATATAAACATTTTATTATTTTTATATGTATAGCTGACAGCATTTCAAGCTCATGTTTGTAACAATCCTTATTGTACTAATATATTTCCTTGTGGTTTTGGGGCTTCATGGATAATTCTTCAATTTGTGAGTATTTTAAATAATATTTTCTTTCATAGCATCTTTTCTTATAGCTATTATAAAAAGTAGTACAATCTCCTCACAACAACTACAAGTACTAGTATACATGATGATACAACTAGTGTGATGTTCTCCTCAACTGTTATATTCTCCAGTTCTCAAGTCATTCAACATACATCTACTCCAAGTTAGCTTAATAACACAATCTATATTATAATATAATGATTTTCTTATCTAGCTGTTCGAATCAAAGCACAAGAAAAAGATGATAAGAGCATCACATTATCAGCAGTTATTACTGGGTGTGGTTTAGTACTGGCTATTGGAGTAGCTATAGTAATAATAATACCAGCTGTTATCTACTGTATTAAGAAAACAGAACCAAGACAACTTGTACCACCATCTCCTATATCAAGTGACTCTGAAACATCTCGTCCTCCTACACCTAGCATTACTCCAACAAGTATTCTATCATTTGTTATACCTGATTCTCCACCACTACCACACACACTAGTTGTGTATTCTAATCGTACTTCTGATGATGATAAACAAGCCATCATTGTTTATTTGTGTCAAGAATTAGCTCAATATGTACATGTACATCGTTTTTGGATATATATGATCATATAACACCAGCAGAATGGTTACAAAGGTGGGAACAAAATGTTACGAAAAACTTTGTGTGTGCAATCGTGAATTTTGGGAAGATTGGGAGAGAGAGACAGCAGGTAGTTTAGTGGCTGCTCTTAAAGTGATGGTTCTTGCTCAAGTCCATGCAAATCAGAAACCATCAGAAAAATATATTGTGGTACTTTTAAATTCAAGGGACACACAATATATTCCTGGTTATTTGAAACTAACTCACAAATGTCTTCTTGATGAAACTCAAGATTTGGCACATTATGTCACCAGTGTGCAGGAATATCAACTTGAATAAACCACACCTACAATATGTCTGTCTCTTGTGTGTTTGGTATTTTATCAATATTTTGTGATGTCTCATTTATACATATTTTTTAGTTTTGTTAAAAATTATTTTATATAAACAATTTCAATTCAAATCATCAAAAGAGAGGTCTTGGGTCCACTGATATAACTCAACTGCCTCCTCTTCCATACCCAAACTATGGTCTGGTTTGGGACTGAGGCTGTTAGTTCCAGTATGAGTCTATGACACACATTCATTGATATATCATGTGGATCAATTTACCTCAGCATTATAATTTTTTCTCATTTTTTCAACTCTCCTTTGAGCAAGATGTGATCTTCTTTCACGACTACCATCTATTGGTGCTGAGCGCTGTTGACCAGGACTTGATCTATCAGTAAATAATGCTTATAAATAGTACATTAATGTTCTATAATACATTAATACTATATATAGTATTATTATTATTATAAGAAGTCATGTACTACACATTACACCTTAAAGTTGATATAGATTTTATAAGTTCTATTTGTTGATGTTGACTAGGTGAACAAAGATAAGATGTCTTAGATTTAGAGTGTGTTTTAGATGTAAGGAATTCAACGATATTATACATTGAACTGTGACGAGGGAGAACTAGAGAGAGAGAGAGGAGAGAGATAACTTATTATTATAATTGTTCCTATACCATCTAGTGATAGTTTCCTCCAATAATTCTCTTTACCGCCATAATAAGCTGGTGTTTCATCTAAACTGGCTGAATACTGAGAGAGTAAACTCCTTTAATTACAAAAGTCTATTTACTTTCATATAATCTTTAATAGTAGTGATATCTGTTACTTCTGTGAACAAAAACTTATGATGATGACATGCATCAGTGAGTAGTTGGTCATAAAATAAACGATTACCCATCTGTTGTCTGGCATCTTCGGCAGCCTAGACAGACAGACAAACAAATAAATAACAGTTGAATGGAGTGAGACATACCTCTGACATTGGCCTTATCATAGTTTTTCCACTGAAGTATTGGTTAGTATGCGAATTAGAATAAATCTTGAACAGCACTACTGGAGGGAATTGAGTCCCATCAAGTCTATATCATATAATATCATGTGATAATAATAGTTGATGTCATTGGTGTTAACCTGAACTTAATTTTTGTGTGTAATGCCGGATCATCAAGTAAGTGTGCCTCTCTTGGACTGAGTTTACGAAGTATTTCATTACTCAATGAATGTTCCTTTATCAATAATATAACTGCAAAATTAATGTGTAATGTACTTACAGAAGAACATATAGCATATTTGATGGCATTAAATATTCTTTTATTTCTGATTGATGTCCACCATCTTTCAATTCGTAAAACTGCTTCACTTTATAATGAGGTAATATCATATGATGGATATAGATATACTAACTGTTGCGGGCTGTATCTACTAGCTATTAGCTTGCTTCTAACTTCATCACTGTCAAATGAAGGGACACGAATAGCAGGACGAGCAGCCATTGTTGTCTTGTTGCCACAGAGACAATAAACTAAGTATATAAAGGGTTAAAATTTCCTCCTAGGACATTCATTAGCAGAGTAAATTGTTTGTGCTCAGAAATGTTGTTAAAATCTGTAAAAAGTTAGAGAAATTTATTGATTAACTTGTACATGTACTAGTAAAACAAGGAGAGCTTTGTCATTTCTAAAACATTAATGTAACATTTAACAGCTGTGATATTAATGTCACTTAACAAGGACCAATAACTCTAGCTTTACAAAAAATTTCAAGTGATTGATGACTTACTCAATTTGACATTTTTAAGGACATATAACTCTATCATGTTATGCAATGTTTACATAAAATAAAATCTTCTAAAAAACTAACAAAACAATTCATTTACTTAATTTATTTAACAACTTATGTATCAACACTACTGAACTGATGTATCTGAATTTCATTGAAGAATAATTGAAAGCTTTAGTTGAAAAGTATTGAAAAAACATCTCAAACTATCTGAAAAAGTATTTGATTTTGTGCAGCACAAAATATCTAAAATAAATATAAAATTTGTCTGAAAATTATTGCATTTTCAGCTGATATTTATTGCACAATTGACTAGGTATATTTAACTGTATATAATAATTATTGCAATAACTGTGTTAGATTAATCATATTGTTGAGTGTTATGTTAATAATGCACTCGTTCTATGGAACTTCTTTGTAGTTAAATTGTTTTAATTCATTTGCCTTCTAATATAACAATGCAGTTTAATAATGTGTAAATTTATATTAGCTTATAGTTACAAGTGCTGTTTAGCA
Organism: Gigantopelta aegis; assembly: GCF_016097555.1. Lineage (NCBI taxonomy): Eukaryota > Metazoa > Mollusca > Gastropoda > Neomphalida > Peltospiridae > Gigantopelta > Gigantopelta aegis. The sequence continues at coordinate 21,367 of NW_024533771.1, read as the reverse complement.
AATCCTATTGATTTAATGTTGTCTTTAAATATATGAATATCATCACTTCAAATAGCTCGTAAATGTCATATTTTTAATGCTATTGTACCGTCTATTGGTTAGAAATTTAGTTTGGTGTCTGTAGGTGACACCTCCAATGATAATAATTATTATTCATGATCATTTGTAATCGCAACACCCATTTCATGAATTTCTGATAGTAATATCAAATTATCAATGCCTGCATTGGCCTTTAATTCTCTCTCTCTCAGAAATGCTGTTTTTGCCTGTTTGGGTTTGCCAGTTCCTTTGTACTCAGCCTTTACTTAGCAGATGTTGGATTACCCAGAGATCACCCTACTACTATCAGAAGAAGGATCTTTGCTGTTTCCATGTTTACAATATGTTCTCCTCTAGCACTAACCTTTCTAGCTGACAACACGCTTACTTTATCTTCATTATTAACTGGATTAGGATTAAAATGGTCTGGTGTAATACCATCCATAGTCTTACCTGTTGTTTTAGTATTACTTCTATATTTTGGTCCTATACTACAAGACATTACTGCCCATACAAAAGAAGGATTACTGTCACATGTCCTGCAAGAGCGCACAGATATCATTGTACGTAACTATCTTATTGCACCCATAGCTGAAGAAGTTGTGTTTTAGAGGTTGTATGATTCCTTTACTATTTCCTCATCTTAGTTTTATTAAGACTGTTGTCCTAACTCCTTTATTTTTTGGTGTCGCTCATTTTCATCACATGTTAGAACATGTACGTACTGGAACATTGACATTCCCTCAGGCTTTAGTCAATGGATTTGTTCAATTGACTTATACTTCCTTATTTGGTATGTTCTCCGCCTACCTTTATTTACGTACCGGTCATTTGTTAAGTCCTATTATTGCACATATACTCTGCAATATACTTGGTCTGCCGGAAATGTGGACAATTCATCGTCATAGATACCGCATCCTAGTAGGTGTGGCTTATTTCATAGGTTTAGGGTCATTTCTTTATTTTTTACCAATATTAACATCACCTCATTTGTATTATTAAGATATTATGATATGTGACAATGTGTCATGTTGTTTCTATGTGTTATAGCAGCTTCTGTAATATTATGCATCTTTATAAGCATCTACTACAATAATGGATGCATGATTCTACCAATGGACACATACCTGCCATTGTTCCATGTTAATTGACACTACAACTTGATTAGTCGTTTTCTTCTTAGATTGACCATATTTATCAACATCAGTAGCTAATCATGTGATGCACTTTGATGTCACGTGACACATTATGTGACTTACGTAAGTAAATATATGGCTCGTCATCTTCACCAATTTTAACACCAGCACGACCTTCCTACAACAAGAATTAATAAGTAGGTGTGGTCATAACATACTTTAATTAAGAATGAGAAATGAAACATGTTTTCAACTGTTCGAGAATAGGATTCTGGATCAACAAGAAACTTGAAATAATGAATTTGAGGATGTGACTTTGTTAATTTTCTTAATGTACTCAGAATATGTTGAACATCTTTTTAGTTGTGTTTTCTTCTTCTTCTTCAAAACCTGAGATTTCTTTGGGTCTTTCTGCAACAGTTTTAGGTTGGTCAGTCCTTCTAGCATTTTTAGTACGTACTACTACAGGGACTGGATCAAGTGCCCCATATCTGTAAACAGTAACTTAAAAAGTAATCTTTAGAAAATACTTACAAAAATTGAGGAGTTGGAGCAACTTTGAAACATTTCAAAAAACGCTCTCCTAGTTTATTCCATTCCAACTTTGAACCTTCACCTAACCGACCACCCATACATGTCAAACTAAGTAGTTATTATATTAAGAGGAAACTAGTTAAACTGGACTAACCAGTTTTTCGGTATAGACTAGAGGATCAAAACGAATCAATTCTCCCCTTGCACTTTCAGACTGATGACGTGCAATCTCAGAGAGTAATTTAAAATGTTCAGAATCAAGAACAGCTTCACGTGATGACACAACTACATAATAAAGTCAATTAATTAGAACCAAAGCATGGGTGGAGTCAATACCTTTCTCATATAACTTATCTTCTTGTCGTAATCTTTTTAGTAATTCTTCAGGTAATGTTATTCCTTCACGATCACCTGTTAAGAGAGAAAGAGTACTATAATGAGGAGATTATTACTTATACTGACGATAAGTTGACTGGATAGCTTCACGTATGTCATGTCTTAAACTTCGGCGATAATTCGGATCCCATCTGTCATCTTGTCGGTCGGCAGCCATTAAAGTTATCTAAACTTTTAACCCTTTCTTTTAAAGTTTTATATCTCTCACGTGAGCATAAAATGCACGTCGTGGAGGAGTTAAAGGAAAGTTAGATAGAAGGAACAAAACATAATAAAAATAATGAATTGAGTTTAAGTAATGATTTTTAGTTCTTTGTAACATAAAAAAGGGACATAATGATATTTACATTGTCACGCAGTATTTTATCCTACGCAATTTTTGGTCCTAGGAGGATGTTATAGTCAATGTTGATACTCTAACTATTCAAAGAAAAGCCTTGCTTGAGAATGCAAGAAAAAATATAGAAGTAGCACAGCAAAGACAAAAAGCAATATGATCGAAAACATTCAATTCCACCAAAGTTTGGAGTTGGAGTCAAAGTTCTGAAAAAAGATTTCTTACGCAAAAAGAGGAAGGGAGGTTGTATGGATCACAAGTGGCTAGGACCATATGAAGTTATAAAAGATGTTGGCAAAGGTTTTTTTTCACTCAAAAGTGTAGAGAGTGGTAAAACTATTAAACGAATCCATGTTGCCCATTTGAAAGTCTATCGTACACCTCCAAAGTCACCAAATTCTAGCAATCTCCTATCACCTTTCAATCCTAATGATCACTCAGATATACCTCCATCACCATTTCACTTAGACAATAATTCCCATACTTCATCATTAAATCATTCAAGTGTTCCAACGTCATTTGACTGTGACAATTCTTCTAAATCTCTGTCATCATTAGGCCTAAATAATCATTTGGATGTTCAAGACTCTCTTTTATCTTCAGAGTTTTGTCAAAATAATACTTTCACAGTAAATTGCAACTTTCAATCACCTATTTACTTTCCTATCTGTATATCACCACCACCTGTATTTTCTCCTATATTACCACACTCTTTACCCTCTCCACCTCGAAACTCTTCACCCATATTGATGTTTGTGTGCAAGTCTCAGAAGAGGTCATTAAAAAGAGATCTTCCATTTGGTTATGTGACAACTGTGATAAAATTTCTGTATAATTCAAAAGTTTATTACAGTAAAATGAAAATTAATGTTAACCTTGAATATTATTAGTATAGAATGAAATATAACAAGTTATATTTTTATAGATCTTAGGATAAAATATTGCAAGCAATTTATTATCCTAGGATAAAATATTGCAAGCAATTTATTGCAATTTATTATCCTAGGATAAAATATTGCAAGCAATTTATTATCCTAGGATAAAATATTGCAAGCAATTTATTGCAATTTATTATCCTAGGATAAAATATTGCAAGCAATTTATTATCCTAGGATAAAATATTGCAAGCAATTTATTATCCTAGGATAAAATATTGCAAGCAATTTATTGCAATTTATTATCCTAGGATAAAATATTGCAAGCAATTTATTATCCTAGGATAAAATATTGCAAGCAATTTATTATCCTAGGATAAAATATTGCAGGCAATTTATTATCCTAGGATAAAATATTGCAAGCAATTTATTATCCTAGGATAAAATATTGCAAGCAATTTATTGCAATTTATTATCCTAGGATAAAATATTGCAAGCAATTTATTATCCTAGGATAAAATATTGCAAGCAATTTATTGCAATTTATTATCCTAGGATAAAATATTGCAAGCAATTTATTATCCTAGGATAAAATATTGCAAGCAATTTATTATCCTAGGATAAAATATTGCAAGCAATTTATTATCCTAGGATAAAATATTGCAAGCAATTTATTATCCTAGGATAAAAATATTGCAAGCAATTTATTATCCTAGGATAAAATATTGCAAGCAATTTATTGCAATTTATTATCCTAGGATAAAATATTGAAAGCAATTTATTATCCTAGGATAAAATATTGCAAGTCAAAATTTTTTGTCCTAGGATAAATTTTGTGCGGGTAGGACAAAATTGTGCAGCAATATTTTATCCTAGGATAAAATAATTCTGCGGTATTATATCCGGTCGGACAAATTATAGGTAGGATAATAATTGTCATGACAACATAAGTAATATGAAATGAATACAATAAAACAAATATTTAACACAAGCAGACAACTATACTATTTAATGTTATCCTCAGTATTAGAGAATTGTCAAATGTAGTTATCAAGTATTGCATTTATTTTTGGAATAGTACATATAAGGTACATTCATAATAGACAGGAGTCATTCATTCAACAGTTTCTTTAAAACAATATCCACAAACTTTTACACCTTTTTTTCAAGTGTTTTCTTATCTATATTAATTTGTAATTGAGTTTAGTAGTTGTTGTTCTTTTCTGTAACTATATCAAAACTAACTCAATTACAAATTAATATAGCTAAGAAAACACTTGAAAAAAAAGATGCAAAAGTTTGTGGATGCTGTTTTAAAGAAACTGTTGAATGAATACAGTGTGACTCCTGTCTATTATGGATGTACCTTATATGTACTATTCCAAAAATAAATGCAATACAAACTTGATAACTAAATTTGACAATTCCCTAATACTGTGCATAACACTAGTTGTCTGCACTACGTGGACGGAGGTAAACGGAAACATTCTGAAATTTCTACAGAAATGTAATTCAGTCAAAATAACGAACGTTCCGTATACTATGCGGTGTGATTTACAAAGATGGCTGGGAGTGCTTTGAAGAGGTTGTTGCAAGAATACAAGGGTATTCTGGTGTCTTATGTTGCCATGACAACTGTTACATTCAATTAGAACTGACCCTCAATCCTCCGGAAGGTATTGTGGCAGGTCCAAAAAGTGAAGACAATTTCTTTGAATGGGAAGCATTGATTACGTATGTGTTTATGTCATGTGATAGTCACCTGATCATTGCCTTTTTTAGAGGACCAGAGACAGTTCATTTGAAGGGGCGTTTTTGTTACAGAATTGGTCTTTCCTCAAGATTATCCTCTTAGTCCACCAAAAATGAAATTCGTATCTGATATGTTTCATCCTAATGGTAACAGACCACACCCATTATGACCACACCCACCTATTTATTACCCTTTTAGTCTATCCAGATGGTCGTGTTTGTATCTCAATCCTTCATACACCAGGAGATGATCCCCTCGGCTATGAGACTGCAGCTGAGAGGTGGAGTCCTGTTCAATCCATTGAAAAAATATTACTATCAGTTGTCAGCATGTTAGCAGGTAAATGGGTGTGGTCATTGAGATATAATGTACTCTTTATTATAGAACCTAATGACGAGAGTGGAGCTAATGTAGATGCCTCAGTAAGTGTAACTATGTATGTAATAGATTCATATGATCTGTCTTTGCAGAAAATGTGGAGAGAAAATCGTAAACAATTTAATGACATTTCCTGTAGATTAGTAAGAAAATCCTTGGGTTTATGACAATATCATATTTCTTTTAAAACTTTGTAAAAATATATAAAAAAGATAAACTGCTTTTCGAGTGAGTGCGGTTAGGTGATGTCATTGTTCTTAGAGACTATCCACTAATAAAGTAATCATTTCATTGTCATGTTCTCCTTTTAATAAAATATCACCTTCAAAATGAATAACCTGTTAATAAAAGGAGGAGTCACAATACTAGACCACACCCCCTATTATGCTTACTTTATGCTTCCTAGCAGTCAGTAAAGTGCCTAAAAGTGCCTCAAAATGTCCTTCAGTTTTTTCTAAGAGATCTTTGTATCTGATAACAATCTGGCCGTCTTTGTTTGGGAATCCAAAGCGTTTGATCTCTTCTATTAGCTATAATAAAAACTAATATCCATTATGTTTAACTAATACGCTTACTTTATTGAGTTCTTTCTTAACCCACATGTTAGCTTCATGAGCACGTATAGCAGTTGACTTCTTACTAGTTCCCCAATACATACTTGTCTGTTGAGAGGTACTAGTGGGAGGAGCTTCAGGTGAGTCAGGCTTGACATTTTCATCATCATTTTCATCATAGTCAAATTCTTCTTGATCATCAACGTCATCATACATAACTATATATGGCGTGTTTCGACGTCTAATAGGTCTGGGTGATTTACGAGGAGGTTTTTTTTGGAGGTTTTCGAAGCTGTGTGATTTCTAATGGATTACTAATATCATGTAAAGTTGAAGTTAGTATCTCAGACTCAAGAGATTTGAATGATGGTCTAGGGGAGGTGGAAAAGTTGGTGGGTCATTTTTTGTTGGGGACATAGGCAGAACAGGTACTGCGTGACTATAACTTAGTTTTTCAGTCTTTTTTAACTCGCTAAGTCTCTTCTGATAGCCTCTTCTTGCTGTTGTAACTCCTCTAATCGCTCAAAACTTGGGGCCCAATTTGTATTCAACTCACTCTGCCATTTTGCTTTTGATAGTTTACCTGGTGAAGGCAATGTTGCTGAGAACATCCAGTCTTCATTACTATCTCTTACATCATTATGACTGGCATACCACTGGCTTAATGATGACCTCTTTGACATATCTTTCAATGGATAGTGTTGCCCAGATCTCTCTTTTGATGGACGTCTTTGAACAAAGTTATCATAATATTGATGAGGTAATGTAGCATTTTGTCTTGAATGAGCATTGTCTCTTTGTAGACGATACTGTCCTGGACTCTCTTGAGAGGAAGAATTCTGTCTTGGACTTTCTTGGAAGGAGTGATGTTGTCCTGGACTGTCGTGAGATGAGCGACGCTGTCCTGGACTTTCTTGAAAAGAGCGGAGTTGTCCTGGACTCTCTTGAAAGGAGCAATGTTGTCCGTCGTTATTTTCTACCAATAAAGATTGTGATCGTTGCCGATAAGATTGAGAGGATGATGATTGGGAGGGTGAAGGTCTAGAGTGAGCTTGTCTAATTCTGGGACTGCCATCAATCCATCTAGAATTAGGGGTGTAGTAATCATAACGAAGATCGGGGACTGATAAGTTGTGGTTACGATAATACGGGTTATGAAAACCCGGTAAGTCACTAGGTTCATCCTCACCTTCATCTACACTCTCCGATAATGGTGGTGGTACAGGTGGAGGGGAGGGAGTGGCTTATAGGTAGAAGGAGGAGGGGGGACAGACGGGGGAGGTGGAGGTGTGGTTTTAAGTACCTCTGAAGCTACCTGTACAGCAGGGTTACTACTAAGTTCTCGTGGTCGAGAACGGTTCAAAAGATAAGAAGATTCTCGTAAAGAGTCTACCCATTTCTTGGCTTCTTGTGATGTAGGAGCATAAAAATAATAAGTTCTCTTTAATATATATACAGCAAAACAACACGATGAAGATACTGCATGTGGAAAGTTGATATCACATTGATCAGCTCCTAATCTGATATCATAACATGTGTGTGCGATATCAATTTCACCTAATACTTTCAACCTTTCTTCTCCACGGAAATATATCAATGTTCCATCTCCCAGCAGCTGCCACCATCGTTTCTGCCAACGATGAGGACCAAATCCTCGTGATCTTTTTGTGAGATAACCAGATGTTGTAATAAGAGGAGAGAAGTCTTTCTTTGAAGTTGATGATGATACAGACTGAATGCGAACTGGAAGTGATCCTGTACCTCTTACTGCACGATATTTAGACATATTGCAGTCTAACTGTGATAATAATGGCCTAATATTACCACTGAACTGTTCTATAAGGAAATTAATATTATAATAAGGAAATATGTTAACTAAAGCGGCTTACTTTCTACAAAGAACTGCTCTGAGCCACACCGACAACAAGCCACGTATAATACACAGGGGGCGTTCGTGTCCGTAATTTTATCCGAAGTAAACAAGGCGATGCTGTGTCTTTCACATTCTCTCAAGAGAGAAACACGACCTACTCGACTTCAACATAACTTAATGCAACTAATCATAATATTAGTATTAGTGATGTTGATCTGATCTAATAAAGTTTACAGTTAGAGCATCTAAGGAATTCACATCAAATCCTTTCTTCATCCCATAACTTTCCTGTATAGTAATATGTGTGACTTGACAAAAATGGATATAACCTTATTTAATGAAAACATTGATACATTTTATAACTGTGTGTTAATATCACATAGTATGTGTACTTTATTGGGTTCTGTATTGTATTAATAATTCTACAGGGAATTTTTGCTTTAAAATGGAAGTAAAAATGATTACAGAATGTTGTCATCTTAAAGATGGTCATCGAAATAATTTGGATCACTTTGCACTTTATCCATCCATTCTTCTTGCATTTGAAACCATTCTCTAGCTCGTGCACGTTGTTTCTGCCATTTCTTTATTCACAGTCTGTGCTAGTTTAGCATATGATTTAGCAACGACTGAGTCTTCTTCTAACCCAACTATATCAACCTGTAAAAATGAGATAGTTTCATACATGAACTGAGAATCAGTCTATAATATACACATGGGAATCAGTCCATCACATTTACATGTAAGGATTAAAAATAGGAGTCAATCAATACTATGAACATGAGACACCTGTCCATGAACATGGGCATCTGTCTATGAACATGGGCATCTGTCTATGAACATGGGTATCTGTCTATGAACATGGGTATCTGTCTATGAACATAAAATTATTCATACTTGCTCATCAGAAACAGCAAGATTTTGAAAGAGTCGAGAACGACGATGACTTTCAGGCAATCCTTCTTCATCTTCCGTATCCAGTGAGGGTTGTTTGCCCCAGGATGGACCGGCCAGCAACTGAGATTGCATATTATGAAGTGAGTACAATTCTAAAATGATATTAATGTAACCACACCCATTTTAGAAATACAACATACGTCGTTTACGATCACTGGCTTGAGAAGATGGTGGTTTAGTCTCTTCAGGATTTTGTTCTTGAGGCTTCTAATAATAACATTATAATTATCTAATATTAAAGGGTTTAACTCACTGATTGCTCTCTTTGCCAATCAACTAAAGGCTTGACACATTTTTTTAGCCACTTTAGAATACATTTTTCAGCAACCTGTATTAAAACAAATTATCATGTAATGATACATTCAATAAAATAATGATTAAGTTATAAAACAATGAATACTGAAGTTGTAAATAAAGTTTCGTTAACCATTCATAATAGACATTGTTTATATAAATAAACAATAGTTAATTATAATTGTCTAAGAATGGGGGTACGTAAATTAATTAATTAAAATTGGGTGGAGCTTACATCAATTTTAATATTTGTCTCCAGTTCCTCTCTTGTATATAACTCATGAGATTCTAATCTAGTATTAATATCTTCACAACGATAGGCCAACATCCTATCAAATAACACAAGGGGTAGCTCCTATAATCTACAAATATTAATTACTTGAGAACATTAAAGAATGAGAAATGAACTTCAGATGACTGGTTATTAGTGGATGGAGTCTTAACAGCAGTGGAAACTTCACGATGAAGCTCCTCCTCCATCTCCCATAGCAACAAAGGATCATTAGTTAGCTGTCGTGAATACGTTCCTGTGTGTATGTGAAAAAAAAAGAGAGAGAGATGAGTCACTTACTCTTCTTTGTCCTGGCTTTTCTAATGAATAACTATAAAATTCTTGGAGTTCAAGACTTCTCAACAACAGTTTTGAGACGACTTGCTGTAATATGACCCTAGAATGATATATATTATATTGATATATTAATATGATCATAAGAATGACCCTACAATGTATAATATATTAATATGATCATAAGAATGACCCTACAATGTATAATATATTAATATGATCATAAGAATGACCCTACAATGTATAATATATTAATATGATCATAAGAATGACCCTAGAATGTATAATATATTAATATATTGATATGATCATAAGAAAAACTGACTTTAGCATTTGTATCAAAATGATGCCATTTATGTTTGTAATCTTTTATAACAGAAAGAGAAAGATTAGTATCATCATCATTGTAAAAGATAGAAAAATTCTCCAGTAAAACAGCTATATATGAGATAGAGATCTACATCTATAATAACATGTATATTTTACTTACCAATAAAAATATTTAACAAAAAACAAATGATACAATGAAAATAAATGATCCAAAATAAAACACAGATCCTATTCTGTCACCACAGTTCTTTAAAGACTCTTGACAATACGGTTCACTAACCTAAAAGTGATACACACATCATGATTGTGGTAATCACATGATTGTCACATGACTCACAGCAACATCCCACATGATCTGGTACCAATCTTCACCAGTTATAGTTCTCCATAATGCTGAAATAGCTTGACCAGAACCTTTAAAATTAACAAGACTGTGTGTGTGTGTGTGAGAGAGAGAGAGAGACAGAGAGAGAGAGAGACGTAACGCAGGATGAGATAAAATCTACCTATAATCAATAGCCTCTCCAGTTCTGATATTACTATAAAGAACCACACCCAGAAGAGAATAGCAAATCACAATCATTATTAACACTTGTATATGAGGTATGCTACGAAGGATAGTACTACCGACAGTGATCAGGAGATTAAGCATAGCGCTCTATATATAGTAAATATTATATCATATATATCAATAATAGTAAATTACTTACATATTTTATAAGAATAGTGATACATTTGAGTATAGCCAAGGACCAATGCCATGTATGATAACTGAGAAACGGAGATAAAACCACACCCATTAATTATTGTCTTACATTTAACAGAAACAGACTCAGTTTTCATAACGAAAAAGATTATGACAAATACGTAGTAACCCATAGTAACTATTGCTAAGCAACAATCAAAAAAATTGCGCCAACTGTGAAAATATCCAGGACCAAATGCCAACAGTTTAAGACACATCTAGATATAGTAGAAAAATAATAATTGATGGACAAATAGGTATTACAATGGACAGATGGATAGTATAATGGATGAATGAATGATATAATGGATGCTCACTTCAAGTATCGTATAAAAATTAAAGATAACTGATAAAGACACTAAAACATTTGCTCCTTCCAGAGTCAACAATTCAATCCTCCACTAATTAAAAAAGTCATGTGATAGTCATGTGACTTTACTATATAATACTTAACTGGTACTATTAAAGTCAGGGCTGACAATATGATAATTATTGTTGGAATAACACGATAACGATGATGAGTTAACTTTTTGTATAACCACATTCTGACATAATTGTCACCTAAATGGATGCATAATATAATTGATGGATACATATTGTATAAATGGATGACAACATACAAAGTCATAAAATATTAATGGATGCATAGTGCTTGAATAGATGCACACTTACGAGGTTCCTGTGGTAATTTATAAGGTCGTTGTAATGATATACGCTGCATTAGCTCCACCCATCTATTTTGATCAACTGATAACAGAAAACTATGACCTGGTTTATGTTCATTAAAGTTATTAATAACGATACCAAGGAACAGCTGGAGACCCAAATTAACTGCAAAAAACACATAGATGTGCATATAGAATGCCATATACTATATAAGAGAGAATATATTGGTTACTATGGCAACGAGAGTTTAACATACTAAATTTGCTCTATCAGCACCTGGATTGGATTTATCAGTAAATAGTTCTCGGACTTCAGGCCATCCTTCTAAAGTCAGTAGTTCAAACAATGTCACAAATGCATTAAATACATTATTGAATGGAAAATCACGAGCATATGGAAACCTAATATCAGACAAGGTAACAAGGAGAGTGGATACATCCTTACCAAACTCGTGGTACCAATATTACATTTGAATATTAGTATCAGGAAGGAACTCTCGTGAGATTCTTAACTTCACCTCAAACTCACCAATACAATCAGCTTCATTGTTATATTAGGATCATTACAGAACGCAAGTGGATTTATCTCAGTACCAGCAAATAACTACAATTACTTATAACAATACTTATTATGGGTAATCTTACTTGCACTCCAAGACTAGCAAACATGAAGACAAACCCAAACATGACAACACCTGCTTTAAGTAAATTTCTCCACCCTTCAAGCAGCTCACGAACCACAGCTCGTAATGACCGAAGTATGGATATAATATGAAGTGGGCGGAGTGATCTGATAATCATCATATACCACACCCATTTAGGTAAGGACGGTATATAAATGATTAGTCGAACACTATCAATTGGAGAATACCACAGCGGCAATAATATCAATAAAAGAGCGCTGTCCTAGAGAATGGATATATGATATTACATAATGGATAAATATACAATAGACACACAATTAGTGAATGGACATATAAAGCATTAAATGGATGTTTTGAATATTTAATGGATACATGACCTGATATATATGAATTAATAAATAGACACATAGAGTATTAAATGGACACATAACAGTCAAACTTACAATCACAAAAATCCAATCCAATATATCCCAGACACTATTAATTGCTGCATGGGGATTAAGGAACAACCCCTTTGATAAGATACGAAGTATTAACCAACTTAACATTAACACAAGATAGATTATCTCTGGGATCTACAAAAGACCAGGAGTAACTATGATAAAAATACACACACACACATACAATGAGATAATAGTGTTGAGATTTGTCTGCATAAATTAAAAGTTCTGCAAATTGAACAAAATGATAAAAACTAGACCAAAGTACATGGACCCAAGTAAAAGTATGGCATCTGACTGATAATCCACCTACATACAAACAAACAGATAAGAGACAACATATAGATAGACAAACAAACAAAACAATAAACAAACAGACAAGATATAAACAGACAAACAGATAAATAAACAAATAAACAGATAACGAGACAAACAAAATAGATAGACAACCAGATAAACAGACAAATAAACAAACAAACAAAACAAATAAACAAACAGACAAAGATATAAACAGACAAACAGATAAATAAACAATTTATTATTTCTTACTTAAATATAAAACTAAAATCTTGCTTTAAACAGAGTCAATATTTGTCCTGATTTTAGCTCAATTAAACATATTTTGGGGTTCTACACAAAAATTAATCATAATTACATCATTATGACATCATATACTCGGCTTGAGCTGTGAGGATCCAAGTACAAATCGTCGTAATTTATGCTCAGGTGGCATACAAAAATAAGACACTATCAAAGAATCGATGTCTCTCACGATACTCATCATATTCACTGCGTGTTCTAGATACATAATAGATAATGTGTGGTTACTATGACAACAATACTTGGTATTCACGCCTTTAGAACGAGTCCTTTCTGATCTATCAAAAATATAGTTTAATTGAGAAGCTCTTGGAGTTTTTGTGCTCTCTTCTTCAGCATATCGACGCCATAATTTGATGTAACTAGACAGAGCGAGAGAGAGGGGGGGGGGAGGGAAGAAAAGAGAGAGAGAGAGAGAGTAGAACACAAAAAGACAAAATTCCTTCTTACTTTAATATAGCAGTAATACTAAGATATTTTCCTTGTAAAGCAGATGTACTACTTGATGGTAAAAAGTCATCATTGTCAGCGCTTACTAAAGATAGCTGACGTAACTGTATTTCAGTGATGTCATAAAATGTAATGATGATGTCATAGTCTTACTTGGGATATCCCATCTTCTTTTTGAATTGGAGAGGTTGTTGGCTAGGAACGTGTGGAGCTACATTGTAGTCATGGAAACCAAGATCACTGGATACAGGAGTATTTCCTGACTCAAAAAACCTGCGAACATCTAGCTCTCTATAGCAAAGGGTTAAAATTTGACTTCTTGACAATGACTTACTCCAAGTTTGGATCATTAAGACCAGTACCAGGTGGGCGGAGTCTCTTAGGTTGGTTACGTAATCTACAATTACTTATTATCCTTATTATTAATAAAAGGAACATGTACTTTTTGAAAATTGTCAGATTGTGGTGGAACTTTTTCTGACTCTGCCTCCTTTTTCCTTGATTTCCTATACAAAACTGTAATGATAGACCACACCCATTTTTGATTAAAATAATTACCGTCTAATTTTTTTCTTGTTCCTCTTCCATCATATTCTAAATTATCAGAATGACAGCTCCAAAAAAAGTTTAGAAAAAATCTATTATAATAATGAAATATAAATAAATTGGCTGTGTTCAATGGGTTGTGGCTGACCAGAGAGGAGAAAAGGTGTAATAATAATGAATGTAAAGATTGTGAGAGCCCAATAGCTACTTTCCAACGATCACTTCCTAGGTAATATCTGTCCCATCTTCATTCAGTACCTAATTGAATGTAGATTTAAAGGCCTACAATAGAGCAATTCCCCCATGCACATAGTCCTTCTAAAATTACCATTAAGAAACTGCTGAAGTGTCCGCTAGCCACATTTTCACACTCTGGAGTGAAATCATTTTGGTACCCAAATATTTGAGCATTAATAAGAGCAGCCATATTATAATAGCTATAGTGGACCAAAATCACACATGGAACTCGCTAGCCCTGCCCAATTTAAAGCTTCAACTAAAAACTCTTTCAATGAATCAAATGTTTCTAATAAGTCGAGGAAAACGCAGAGCCTATGAAAGAAAGATTGATAATATAAGTATATCACACTTGCAGACCACCTTTGAAAGATAACTAATCCATTAGCAAGATATAGGTATCATAAAAGTAGCGATAAGGAATACCAGCTATTAGTCCTCCAAATGCTAGTACACAAAGACATAGATAGTATGGCCGTTTAAGAAGAGACGCCATTTGTCCAATACAATTGAAAAAAGACCCAATAATAAACTTCCCACAACAAACACAACACTAACAAGACCTAAGACAAAAATAATAATTCATTAAAGACACACATGATTTTACCTGCCATGATTGTAACACTATTTCCATGTGTCTTTTGTGTTATTAGGATAATTAGCACAACCTTCAAGCTACTATGATAGCATCCAAAATACAAATATTAAAAAGATACTTTTTTCCATTTTAACTAAAATCTGCTATTTTCTGAGAAACGTTTTGAAGTATGTCTCCTCTCTGGTGTTGTTAGACGAGCTTGGTTTTCTGATCCACTCTCAAGAAATAATACCTAAATGATAGAGTCAACAGCTGATTACAGGTAGAGGACCCTACCGTAGTGGTTTAATTAGTTTAAAAGTTTTTGAGAAGTGGCCTGACCGTGATGACCCAATACTGGACTGACTTCCGCAAATCATCAAACGACTCAAATAATGAACACCAAAAAAATACTTTGGCTAGAAAGTGAGACATATATCATAAACATCATCATTGAAAGTGGGTGTGGTTTTGGCTCTACTACTTGCAGTAAAATCAACAATAAAACTGACTAAAAAATATAGAATATTGTAGCAGAAAAATATTGTTGCCATCAATAGCATTGGTACATCATAAAACTCATAACTCCTATGTTGATGCTTTTCATAAACAGCATATAGCGCTTCCACTATAGTAATAAATTCATTGAAAATTGCCATAGCATAAAGTTAATGATTAGAAAATTAACTTACCTATTGTTCTATACTGTCCAAATACACTCGGTATCTATAGTTGAAGTCAATGTTGCATTACTGGAATATGGCTGACAAAACAATGGTTGTGATGTATTAGTAGATTGGAGATTGGACAATTGTATGGTCCACCTTCATTATTAGGATTACAATGAATAATTTCGGAATAGCAGAACAACACTAAATATATAAAATAAAATGAATAATTTTGAGCATTTTGTATTTATTGCAATATAGATCAATGAATATATAATGAAGCACCATTAGGTTAAGGATCAATGATTTAGATAAACCTCCTTATTGCTGTCAATTAGAAAAACAGATATAATCGAGTCCTCCAATTAAATGAACACCAATTAACGCAAAAGAGAAAAACGAATACAAATAGAACACTGTTACCATACAAAGTTGTTTCCATCTGAGAGACCGAAAGTGAAAGCATATATATCAAAGTGCACTCTAACTTTGAGAATCTTCTTGATTTGTTCCAAGTGCTGAAGATCAACTTTCAAATGGCAAAAATACTTAATAGCAGAATGTTAATGAGAGTATAGCTCGAGGCAAGAAATCCAATACTAAAATGCCCAAAATATTTTAATATGCACAGACCGGTAAATCTACATCAATATATAAAAAGTTGAACAAATATGAATGCCTTTTACCCCAATAGCTACAGAATACCACATAGCTACATCACACCAAAAACTGTTGAGATGCGTATACAGTCAGTATAGCCTTTAGCCTCTCTTGTTCATATGGAATCTCTCTCTAATGGAGAACTGTAAAACTTATAATATGAAGTACATGTACCTGTTTCAGAGTGATGTGATCTTATGAATATGGAATACCTCAGCCGTAAGAACATGTGAAAGTATAGGCCAGATCTAACAATAAGTCTAGACAAGTTCTATAATACTGAACTGTATTCTCAAGTTTGAACCTGTTGCTCTCTTCAGAAATATCATAAAAAAGTATTGACAAACCCAAACAATGAGATGTGAGGACAGAAATAATCGGAAATACTTTTTTCGTGCTTGTTCATTCTCTATAACCATTGCCACCAATGTCTCCTCAATCTGTGGCAGTTTCCCCATCTTTGTCATCACTGCAATCTCTATAGAATATACATATATTTACTTTGTACATGTACCGTAATGACCTAGTCTCGTTCCAGATCTACCATAAGTTTTCTGGGGTAGTTCTTGGAATGAGACTAATTAAGCGCCCTTCAAAATCTGTTTTCCATTTGCAGATGCAGAATAAAAAAGAAGTTTTGAGGTTGAAATTGAAACAGACCCTCTTTTTCCTCCTTTTACCAAGCTCGTGACTCCTTGTACTTCATCTTCTCGTGTGAAGAGAAGCCACGTACGGAGTCCCATCTTGAGTTTTGTAGTGTGTGCCACCGGATGAAAGTCCTGCAATTTTCAAAAAATAATTAATTTTGATTTTGGTAATTATTATATGTATTTCTGGTATTAACACTTTTGAGCACGTGGTAACATGAACAGAGAGTCTGCAACTCAAGTAATTTAACAATCTACACATCGACTCCTGATCAAGTCCAAATGTGATAAGTTTCTTAATAGATTTATTAACCAAAGTGAGAATAGTTAAATTTCTTGTAGTGTCACACTATGATTATTAATTTATTATTTTAATTTAAAAAAAATTTTTTTTTTTAGTATTATTATTATTATTATTAATTATTATTATTGATTATAGTATTATTATTATTATTATTATAATCTGCAGAGTACAATAGAGCGTCAATTTATCAGACTTGAAATTGCTTCCAGTTGGTAGTTTACAAGCATTACTTGGTAATTTTATGGTTGTTCTGAAGACATTCCTCTACTAACCACAGCACAACAATGTCTGGCATGCATTACTCCATGGTTTGAATGATTCCGGCTCCACAGTTTAGCCAAACTAAAGGTAGTCAAAGTCTTCCTCCCTCTCTTAGTCCCTCGAAAATGGGGTCAGAATCAGTAAGTATAATTCCTATTGAGTTTACTCTTCACACATCTTGCAGCTGACATATAACGAGAATGGGAATGGGTCTCAGTACGGAACATTGTTGTCTGCATTGAGGAAGTTCCACTTATCTATGTAATTGAAACTAAACATTTTCTCTTGCTCAGCTTGGAGGTATCGGAACAAATTGTTAAATTAATGTCATGAAGATAACCCTAATAACATATTGGTTATCCCTCCAGAACTAATGAAAGAGGTATAGTTTTCATATAGGTATATGTAAATCTGAATAATTGTATTGTTCTTGTTGAGAATAATTCAGTCAATACCGATTATAGGTTTGGAATCTTTTATGGTAAACCAGGTACTCATTGGTGCTTTAGCTGCTATTCCAAAAGGAGGAAAGACTAAGCATGGGTTCTGTCTTTTGCCTTTTCTTTCTTTACGGGAGATATCGATTATCCTATGTATTATGCTGATTTAGCTACTTGGAAAATCAAGATGGCTGACATACACAATTTTTTTTTTAAAGAAGGTCTTGCTTTACCAGATGGAACTCTATTTCCTTCAACAGTAGATATATCATGGATTTTTGTTCGTGGGTAGTCCATGTATCAGGACCTAATCTAGTATGGCCTGGAGTATCAGTTGATAAACCTCATCACATCGAGTGTTGGAATGTATGACAGCCTTCGTAAATTGGTATAAATACAATAACACAATGTATTGGTATCTTCTTTTTAGCCTCCACCTCCCAGGTTTTGCCCCTGTCTTCTCTCACTGTGGTAGTGTCTATTCATCTATAGTTCACTCACCGATAAACAATGGCTATCGTGGATGGTGTCTTCAACATCCAACTACTTCAAGAACATACATTTTCTGTATGGATTGTGGGTTTTCTTAACTGTACCTTGAATCATGTGACCAGTGTCCCAGAACATGCAGGGGTCCCACCACAGTAACTGATTGTCATATGATTGGTCGACATGATAGGTTTGTAATTAGATATATATATAGGCAGTGCCATGTCTTTTAGTTGGGTCTCCGCCCACCTCCAAAAGCTATTACATACTAAGAAAATCTGCAGTGTTGTATTTTTAAAAGTAACAAGTTTCTCATGTTTGATGTAGCTATTTTAAGAAATTTGGCAAGCATTTGAGAAAGATTCCTTCGAAAAGAATTAAAATTGTTGGAGGTGTTTCAACTGCGTACTTCAAGTAATTCATATTACTAATTATTGTTTAATTTTCTAATTATTAGTAATTTGTTGGTGATGAGGAAGGGTTCGAGAACAACTCTGGTAGCTTACTCATTTAACTCACTCAAAAGAAGTCTGTCGGTTGCTACGGCAACTTGGAATTATTCAGATATTACTTGGCAAAGTTTTTAAAGTGTCATTCAAACATTATTTTCATATTATTTTTAGACCTAGTGATATCCTGGTGTCATAACTCAGTAGATATACACACGAGTTTAGCCAATATTACAAAATCTTATGATTTTTTGATACTGTACCATGTTTAAAATTTTTGATACATTTTCAAGGATACAGTCAATTAAAAGAGTGGGCAGATGTCTGGTGGATGTCCATCAACCACAAAAACAGTTTGTGAAGAGACTATTGCTAACAGCAGAAAGGTTGAAATTAAAAAAGTAAGGGATATTATTATAATTAACAGGTTAATTACATTATTAATTATATTATTAAAAGGGACATGGGCCAGAACAGGACAACAGTCCAAAGGTGTTTACATAATTTTATTATTTAAATATTTTAATAACGGATTAGTAGTACGTTCATTGGCAGTGAAGACAAGGGGCGAAGGCTAGCACCTAAACAAGATTTCAGGTTAATAAGTAAAAAATATGGAAATGAGACTTTTTTTTTTAAATATTTTTGCAGAACTCCAAGTGCAAGCTTACCCACTGCATCACGCCATGTTCTAACCAGACTTTACACAGTCAAAGTCACCGTGCTATCGTATACCTAGTCAACCCAGACGATCTCTCTCTTCTGATGAATGTCTTTTATCACTCATCTAATCATTGAGACGATCTCTCTCTTTGTCATCGGGATGGATGAGTACCTTTGTCCTTCAATCTCGTTTAGTTGTTAGGTCATGTCCTCCTTTATAGGGTAGATCCTACAAGTGAACCTAATGAAAGTGTGCCAATACATGTACGAGAATATACTGATATTTACTAATAATATCCTAAGAATTAGGTGAGTAATTCTTGATATTTTTCTTATAGTGAACTGTTTGTCACAGTCAGAAAATTTCAAGTGGCCATATTTGAGGTGAGTTAGCCTGATAGACCATGTCCTAATATATAGATCACTATGCTATATAGATCATATATTATTGTACTATGTAATAAACATGGCACAATATAAATTGTCAAGATGAAATAAATATTGCACAGATATAAATTGTCAAATGAACAAACAAATAAATAGTGCCAAATATTAAATTTGTCAAGATCAAACAAACAAATAAATAGTGCACAAATATAAATTGTCAGTATGAACAAACAAATAAATAGGGCACAATATAATTGTCACGATAAATCAAAACAAAATAAATAGTACACAAATATAAATTGTCAGATAAACACAAATAAATAGTGCACAAACTATAAATTGTCAAGATGCATAAACAAATAAATAGTGTACAAATATAAATTGTAAAGGTAAACAAACAATTCAGCAAGTATAAACAATTCTTAAGATAAACAATATATCACTGTACTATATATATTACGTATCACTGGGACTATATAATAACTATTGTGTTTATATGTAGATCACTGTGTGCTATGCTATGAAGAACAATGTGGTAGGCATTTATAGTTGGAGTTAAAGAAGAATGGTATATCCAGGGACAATTAAATTGAAAAGAAACAGCATAAGATATGGTATTACGGCTATGTTAGCTCTCTCTCTCTCTCTCTCTCTCTTATTTTTAAGCGAGATTTTATTCGCCTTGAAGTTGATAACATGACTTCAAGGATTGGAAACTCCCCTTGATGAATATCCGTTATAATATTTATTTGATATCAGTGGATCAACGGAACAGATAGGAGTTATATATAATTAAAATTGAAGTACTACCATCTGTGATCAATGAGCCCATCGTGTTTTGTTGTCAAGAAGGAAATGGGACGTTTGTCTATGGTAATGTTATGGACACATTAATGGGCGGATTTTAAAGTTAATTGTTCCCTAGTTTTGTGAAATTAAAAATATTTTAATCTAGCTTAATCTTGTTGGAAGTCCAACATAGTACAATCGAGAATACAGAAATGAAAAGATGTTGCCCTTAATTCAAACTAATATCCTCTAATTTTAATCATACAAATTGGGTTTTTATTGTTATTATTTAATTGAAAAATGCGTGGGAGTAGAATGTAGGCTTCGTGTTCTTTTCAAAAAAAGGCTTTTAGGTCAATGAGGCTGATCTGGAGATTGTCAACTGCTTTAGACACGAGTAATTTTTTGTATTTGTTGTAAAATAAAAAAATTTTGTTCATTTTTTTTTTTGATGCCACTATTTGATGAAAAGGGCTATGTAAAGCTCTTAAGAATAAAAAGACAAAGGGTTCCAGGGGTGAGCTTCAAAACAGTACCTCAAATACAACAGGTAAGACATTTATTAAAGCCATTTGGGTGATGTACATGATTTTGTGGGCCCCAAGAAACTAATAATTAACAACATTCACCATCTACTGGTACAAAGCCCTCAACCATTAACAATAAGTCCCAATAACCCCCGATC
>NW_024533770.1:0-32757 GCF_016097555.1 Gigantopelta aegis | reverse complement strand
GAGTTGGAACATCAATGTATGGACACAACCAGATGACAGTGCTATTACCAAATTTAAAGAAAACTTACTAATAAATGAGGTATGGCTATATCTTTGTGTTGACAATAATTTTCAACTTGAAAGTTTAATTATTTTTAACGATGATAATAATTATTAATTGAATATCGATTTGCTACGAACTTTACAATTGTTTTAACAGGAGAATTAGTGCACCTCAAGGACTGTGACAGCTGCACAACCGAGTAGCAGATAGTTTAAATTTTAGTTAACAAGAAAAGCACGCAGTAAACTACTTTGTTTGTTATATCAGACGACGGGTCTTAATACACAACCGTTAACGACAGGATGTTATCCAGCACGTAAAGGGGTTACCACCAACCCTCACGTGCTTCAAGAAACATATAGCCGTTAACGACAGGATGTTATCTATTCGAATTAAAATATTTTGCGTGAATGTGTCAATAATAATTCAACATACCGGAAAAGGTGTGTTTCATTTCAATCAATTAATTTTAAAAAACATCTTTTGAACCAACAATCATGAAGCGACTAGAAAGGAGTTACAATGATCACGTGATGAGTGTATCCAGACACCATAATTTGAAAAGCTAATTCATAACATTGTCTATAAACATTTCCATTTAGTTCACATGAAAAAAAAATAATGGACCCCTGATGATAAAGAGTTACTACATATTCTAACTTGATTTGCAAGTTCTTGAGCGGTGTAGTTCATCAATTGTCAAATGGTAATCATAGCAGTGAAGAGCTTAGTGCTAGAAGTGGTAGGGCATGTTGAAGTATGCCATGACTTACAGAGACTGAAGACTGTAAAAAAGCACCTTGTGATATCTTGGTAACTTCACGTAGATATCAACTAAAATGTGGTATATTTTTTTTAACTTTATAATGGAAGAACTGTAAAGAAGACTGTTACAACAACATAGAGAGATACTTAAATCAAGTAGAATAAACAGTGCTAACAAAAGGTGTGAACCACTAAAGATTAACAACTAAAAACCAATACAGAATGTGTCAATAACACAAATTAACAAGTCTACTAAATTGTAGTTAACAATACTACACATCTAAGTTCTGCTTTATTAGTACTAAAAATAGACAAAGAAAGGAGAAAAATTACCCACATCTTGATCAAAGTCCAACCCAGCTCCTAATACAAATCATGTCAAGTAGCCTAGGTTTTTTCAACTAAGCAAAAGAGGCAATCAAAAGCAAGGTTACCAAAGCCCTCTCATGAAGATGAAGAGAGTACATAGAATAAATAGTGACTACCGAAGTCACTGTCTGTGATTATTGTTGCAATACATGGAGATGATCCTGATATATCTTGGATTAGCTGTTCAAATTGTGGTGTGTGGATACGCTCATTATCAGTCTGAAATGTAACTCTTCTAGTTTATTTTATGATTTTGGTGTTTCATAAATGAAACCACCCACACACTTTTTCAGGTGAGTATTAGTAAATCACGTCATTATTATTGAACATTCAGGCCGAATGTTCTATTTCTTTCTTCGAATGGATAATAGCCTGTCGTTAACGGCTAGTCCTTAACCAATCACAGGAACTTTTATTACGACGCCGGTGTTTTCTGCGCGCTGCGTAACCTTAGTTAATGGAAAAGCAATTTTATAATTTTAATAACAATAATAGTTTTTTCTTCTTTAACTAACAAAAGGATATGACAACGAAGCAAGTTCGGATAAGTAAGTTAGATCAGAGGATAAACTTTAAATGGTAGTATGCGTTTTTTTTTCACATTTATCAGTGCCTTTTTATTTTTCTTATGGTTTACTATACAAGCCATGAATGTTATTAATAGATCACTTTATTACTTTATTTATGTTTAATAACATAAGAGTGATGGTAATAACAATGATATACCTTAGATAATTTTAATATATCTTCGAAATCGCTAGGTAGTGGTTACCCATGATCAGCTGCAACTACGTTGACAGCACAGTTAATGATAATTAATTAAGTTAGAGTAATGGCAAAGACAATAGAGACACATTATAGTTATTTGAAACTAGAATATGAGTCTGTATCTATAGTTTCACTGTAACTGGTACCTATATTGAATTAGCAGTTATTAAAGATAATTCCTTTATATGTCACCTTGCATACCAGTGACTGCAGATAGAAAAAAAGAAATGAATCCTTTCTCTATCATTTATTTTTCCCTTTTTACATTTCTTTTATCAGATGCTGAGAATGGTGCTGATTTTTCTATGTGGGCCATTAATTAATAGATTAAATTGATGCAATGAATTGCAACTAATAAAACGTAATAACGTCTTATTGAATTGTCCAGGAGAAACCTTAATCTAATAATAACAAAAACGTAGTCCACATTGAATCCATAATAGTGCAAATTCATGATAATATTAAAATTTTCATGGATTCAACTAAAAAAGAAGCAACAAAATTTAATTCCTAAGTCACAACCTTGTGTATTTCTTAATTCAAGTGCAATACAAGTAATATTGTATGGTACCTATACTTGTAATTTATCAGGGGTTTTCAAATTTTAAAAAACCTGCAGCAAAGCAAAGATTGTCGGAAAAAAAAACATTCTACCGGTCTGAGGTGAAGTGATGAAGATGAACTCAGGAAGAAATCAAGGTCAAGTGAATAAAGTGATTGCAAACAAATCGATGAAGATAATACTAACAAACTTATCAATTATCTTGATGATCCTAGCAAAAAGAACAGTTTTAATCTTTTCTAGCCTAGAGAAGAATATTCAATTTGAAAATCAATAGTAACAGTGATGACATTTATAAAGGGAATGTATTTTAAAACAGGTCTGGTCATGGTCACAGAAATAATCTTCCAAAGAATGTAGTTACAAATAAACCCTAATCTGATTAAAATTTTATTGGCTCATATATCAATCACTATTATTTACAATTTTACCTTTTGTATCAAGTAATTATTATTATCAATTTTCAATATATAATAGTAATATTTGATACGAAATTATTTGATATTTCCAAGATTGCTTCTTTCTATGGCTGTGCTCAATAGTATTTCCAGGTATTGGTAGGTGCATGTTACTGGTATCTAATATTATGTTAGCTTTTTTATTATTATCATCCTATATATATATATATATATATATATATATATATATATATATATATATATTATATATATATATAAGTATTATATATAGAGATATATATATAGGTGAAAAATTCCAAACTGGATTGTTAACTTTACAACAGTCCAATTTAACATTATTCAATTAAATTGCTATGAATTGGTTTAATCATATAATTAGCAAGAGTTTTAAAAAGCAAACAACATCTTAATAAGAGTCACGTAATTCGTAGATCAAGACTATACTGTTATAAACTTGCAAGTTAAATAAAAGCATTATACACGCGAGTATATATAATATATATGAGTGACCATCACATAGAATTCTATATTAACATTAGCAAAGTCAGACACCAACCACACTTACTTAATGATAGCATAAAAATGTGCCCCTGCAATATGTACCAAGTGGCCAATCACAATCATACTTCAGAGAGTTGTAGCTGATTAAAGAAAATTGGCACAACTATGATCGCAGGTAATGTGAATGAAATTATAGTTCATTTTAAAATGTTATGGACTCTTTCCATATATTTAATTTCAACAAACAAACATTATTACTCACTTTCCTTCCCTCTAGTTATTTGGCTTTATTCTCATAAAATAATTAGGTATAGAAACGTCTTAATTGAAGACCAAGAATGGTTTGAACTGTTCATTTTACATGTTGGTTAGTATATCTACAAAAGAGTTGGTAGTTGGTATAGTAGAAAGAACATGTTTGATCACTACAAGTTCTTTAGTGAATGTCTGCATGGATGTTTCTTCTAGAGAGCTATTTTGCATTAATTTGACAATGCATATACAAAGCAGCACTGTTATTTTTTACAGCATGCTGTTTCTGATCTAAAGGATGATCAATTAAAAACTTCCTACTGTCTTCAGGACACTTTTGTCAACTCTTTATTTAAACTAGTATTTTTGGTTATGCATGTAGAAGACTTACCTATTGTTCTTCCCATACAAGACTTGAGGATGTTTATTTTACTGCATCAAGTAAGTTAGTATGTACATTTAACCTGTAAAACTCATGTGATATATAATATATGCATGCACATAGTGTCAGTTATAAGTTTAGAAATTCTTAATTGAAACTATATGTTTTGGATGATAAAGTAAAAGAGGAAATATAAATAGTCTCCTTTCTACAGTTGATGCTGTATAAAACACAAAAGTATGTTAACCAGGGGGTTAAGAACAAGTGATACAATTACACAGATATTTGACATACTTTATTGTAAATAGAGAAAAAAATATTATGTCTGCATTAATCCATCACTCCTTCTTGTGTGTCTACTATCTATTAATAGATGAGAGGACTCGTCTTTTACTTTATCTGTCTTTGCCTGTTGTATCTTTCTTTTGTTCCTATTCCCCAACCTCTCTCTCTCTCTCATCTTAGAATTGTCATCAGTTGTAACATAGACATTATTAGCTGATACACGTTTTTAGTAACAAGTTTGAATGTCAACTTTTCTGTGCTCTTCCATCCTTCCAATTTAAGCAAACTAATGAAATAAACTGATAATAATAATTTGGTTAAAGTTTTCATTTTAATAGATTAAGGTGATAAAATTCTTAACCTCCTCCTTGATCAAGGGTAAATGGAGTGAGTGAGCCATCCTAGAAATAAAGAAACATAACAATTACTGTAACTTCTCTAAATATTCACCATTGATTATGGCTAATTATTTTTTTCGTCAAATTTTTGGAGATCAAATAAGGAATATATAATTTCAAAATAGTATTTTAATGAAATTAGGGGGTATTGTTTTAGTACAAGTAAGATCAATGGTGAATTTCTTAGACTGTCCCATGAAATTAATCTCCAACTTCCACTAATTTTCCTCATCAAAAGTGCAGATTTTCAAACTGGGTCTTATTAGCTTACTTCACAGGATGTGGCCTAGCATGAGGAAATAAGCTGATATCATGTCAGCGAAAAGTCAGAGGAGAATGATCAATACTTTCCATATCAGATGATGGTCTATTTTGATAATGTAACTGACAAACAGTAAAAGAGAGCTTTTGCTCTGGAAAAAAATAGGGTCTAGCTCATAGGACTAGATTCCATTTAAGCTATAATTACTTAAAGGAATATGAATGATATGAATGCTTGGGTCTGGTCAATAAGCTCAAAGATTTCAAAACATTATAATATGAAAAGTTGAATTGCTATATTATTTGAAATAGATAATGAACACTGCAAGCAAATTACACTGTACATTATGTAGAGTTAAATAATAAAATTGTACATGTAACATAATCTACTATTTACATCTGCTTCCACATGTAAGTCTTCTGTAGTGAGTAGTCCTTTATATGTTCATACATGTACATTTCTGTGCATTATTGAAAATGATAATGTTAATTTACTTTTGACAATATAACTCATACTCTCTTTCTAACTCTGCCATATCAAAGTTATATCATACAACTTATACCATATTTACTGAAAACGATCTATAATTCTGCCTCTGTTTGTCTCTGTTGCACAACTGGAAACATCAAAATTAAAGTTAAAAAATGATGAACAGAGAGTGAGGGTAGAGAAAGGATGTGACAATCAAGGAAATGCTGGGCATAAGCAAAGTAAGTAAACGTTATATATTTAAACGTTTAGCAGCTCAATTTTATTTTGCTTATGCAATTTGATTGACTGTCGCATACTTGGTTATACAACAAACAAAACTCTATTTGTAATAACAAGTTTGTTAATATTATACGCACGCGCAGAATAACATCGGCGACGGAATAAAAGCAGATGTTTGCTTGTCTCTGTTTGAGTTTGTCTGTATTAAGACACATCTGACATACAAAACCAGGTAATTTTCCTGTATACGTCTTCGTTATCAAGGAGTAGACTTAGAAGTATCACCTATCTGACTGTGCGTTTTTGGGAGCAGTGTTCACTGTAGCAGATGTAAGTTTATCAGCAATTATATATAATGTAGGCAATATATAAAAGAAATATAGTATTCAAATCTTAAATATATATATATATATAGATAGATAGCGATAACTGCATTAATTTAAAGGTTGCTTTTGTAACACTACTGTCATCTGGTGTGTCCATTTAATTAATATCTTCTAACTTCATAAAACACTACTTAATTTGTCTTTTCATATCAGTTGCATACCACTACAGACTGTATGACTATCAGTAGTTTATTTTAAATTCTTATGTTCCATTGTAAGTAAAATAATAATAACAATATAGATTTTAACTTTACTTTCTTTACCTATCTTTTTCACACAGTTAAAAATTGGTTGTTTTAATCAATTCATGTACATTGTGGTACATACTTCTCTACAAAATACATTGAATTTAATGTATGAAATTTAAATAGTGACAGTTCTGGGCATCTCATCATCATAGTAACTAGCAATTAGTTTTATTAATAATCAATTCTATAGATTTTTTATTCAAGTTAGAAATAAAAATAGTACAGGATGGTTTACTTTATGCATTCAAACACAGTGGTAGTGTCCATGAACCTGTGAGAACATATATTGGTTAAATCAACTATTCAACTTTAACAGTGATATATGCATGCATCAAAACAAAGTTTAGTCATAAAATAAAGAAGTACAGTAGTTTGGTACTGTCCACTATAGTTAGGTCGCTACCAGTGCCGTGTTCCCGAGTTAAAGCGTTCAAAGCCGGTTAACAGACACACACACATGAAAGACTACAATAATTCTCGCTATGCGCCCACGCACAGCGAGGTTAATTACGAATTTTAAGTAAAACATACAAGGTTGGGATAGATCAACTAATTACTCTTATAGTAAATTCAACATGTTACTTATAAAAACTTTTTAAATGAAAGTTAAAGTAGTGATGGCTAATATGGCAATTGCATCATCCTCAACAGTAATACTAAATTACAACAATATATTATAAATTATTTTGCTTGATAATAATTTGATTCAACATTTTTTACATGAAGTGTTGAAATATGTGTAGTAGCTTAGGACATCAATAGATATTTACAATGGTTCATTGTTGTAGATGTTTGTTTTGATTAAAAGAAAATATATATTAAATCTGTAGGCTTACAATTGTTCTTTGCCTTAGATGTTTCATTTGTTTAAGGAAAGTATACATTTATTTGTTACGCTAACATGGCTTTGTTGTTTTAAAATGTTTGCTTTGTTTTTTAAAGCAATATAATTATAATCTGTTACGCTTATTTTGTTAATGGTTTAGATTCAGTTTGTTTGATTGAAAATGTGTACATAAAGTGTATATATGGCACATAATAAATAGTATGAATTATACATAATTTGAATGTTGTGTCAAGTTGTCAAGTTAGAGTGCTCCATGATAATGAAATTTAAAGTTTAATTATAAATGATACACAGAGAAATAAACCTGAGTCATGTTAGTTAAATTCTACTGGGTAATTATTAGTGTAAAGATTAATATACTGTCATTCCTACAAATACTGTGGTGTGTTAGACGTTTTTTTTGTACCATCATCCCTACAGTTCATATTTTAGACGTTTTATGTACTTGTAACAAATTGCTATTATATATAATATTTAATTCAGCTAACATCGAACAAGATTATTAAAGACCATTTAAGTCATATGAAACAGAAGTTGTCCCAAATCAATATGTATAAATTAGTGTGTGTGTGTGTGTGTGTGTGTGTGTGTGTGTGTGTGTGGTGTGTGTGTGTGTGTGTGTGTGTGCGCGTGTGTGACACTATAATGTCAATTAAGTACGGAAGCCGCAGACGGACATTCCAATTCCTATTTTATTTCTTCGGCGAACGTTGGGGCATTTAAAAA
Source organism: Gigantopelta aegis (assembly GCF_016097555.1). Taxonomy (NCBI): domain Eukaryota; kingdom Metazoa; phylum Mollusca; class Gastropoda; order Neomphalida; family Peltospiridae; genus Gigantopelta; species Gigantopelta aegis. The sequence goes on along the minus strand of NW_024533770.1, from coordinate 24,833 downwards.
TCCCAATTAACGACCAGTTAATGAATTCCAATTTCTAATTCTTATTTCAATTTTTGGCATGTGTGGCATTCTAGGCTTTTCTTCTTACTTAATAAAACGCGGAGAGCGAGTACCACGAGCCGTCTCTTAGAATTGAGCGCCAGCAAGATGTTTCCACAGTTGGGTTGGGTCCCTGATTTTGGTTGTATATTGTAGGTCTATTATTTAGGGAAGCCGAGAAGGGACATTCAAACTCCGTATAACCCCGTTTAATTGAAATTGGAAATAGGAATTGGGATGTCCGTCTGAGGCTTCTGTAATTATGATATGCATTTCCTTTTGTCAGTTATTAAGTAATTCGCATATCTATGTATTCTTGCTAAAATGATTGACCAGTATATGCTAATGTCTCAATAGATCTACAGCCATAAAATTATGATAGTGTGGAAAACCACTTAAAGCTGTGACAAGCAGTTGTATGTACAGTAGCTTCCAGTACTAGTACTGTTTTCTATTTTTTCAAGTATTTTAAATTGCTAGTGTTGTAGTAAAACATAAATTTGTAACATGCAGTGTCTGTGAAGTGACTTTAATACTTGTGTGTTATTATAATTATTACTATATGCATGGAGAACGAGAAGATACATCGAGTTGTTTATGTAATTTTTAATATTCCTACATAAACATTGGTTTGTGGGTGTGCGTTTGTGTCTGTCTGTTAATCATGGTAATGCACTTGAAGTGCTCTAAGTTGACAACGTCAGTGTCTACTAATACAAAACTTAACGGAGAAACGGGAGAAGTTAAGTACAATAGTCGTTCTAGATAAAATGCTGCCATTTGCAACGAAGGAAAAAGCTTGAAAAAGTCAGAAAGATCTTTCAAAAAATCACAGGCAAGATAGAACAAGTGTTTGCTCCAATAAAGCAAGTGCTTGTACGAACACAATTATCTACACTTTTAACTTAAGAATTTGCATTACAATGTTTCGTTTTGAAGTTATGGCAAATTTTATTTACCTTGACATTCTTCTCTGCCACCAGTTATAGCGGTAAGTAGTGAGACTAGATAGAATAATTGTTACAAATGAGACACTAAGTCTACAAAATATGCAAGTATGTAAAGAAACAGTTTACAAACAGCGTCTTAATTTTGACTGTCTCTGCCACACCATTATGTTTAGCTGTAATTTGCCATGGCTATTGCTTTAAACATCACATACCACTTGTATTGATTGCATAAAGTAAAGAAGTTTTCATACAACCCTGTTGTACATTTATCTAAATATTTATTATTAAGTTATTTTGCAACTATTATAACATCACTAAAACTTAAGTTGGGGTTCTGCATTTCAGTGCTTTTTGTTGTAATAAAGTTTGTTTATTTTGTATCGATTTATTCAATAGTTGTAAGCAAACTTTAAAAAAGCAAATAAATTAACCTATAATTTTTGGCCACATTGTAAAAGTATTTTTAAAGAAAACCACTCTTTCAGGAATGTTAACTCAAATAAGTAAAATGCAAGCAATACTAATTAAAACAGTATATTATAATTTTTTAGCTCTACTCCTTGATAATAATTTGATTTCATCTTTTTTCTAAATGAAGTGTTGCAATATGTATAGGGCTTAGACATCATAATAGACGTTTACAATGGCTTCATTGCTTTAGATGTTTGCTTTTGTTTAAAGCTAATATAACTATAATCTGATATGTTTACAATAGCTTCATTACTTAGACTTCAGATATTTGCTTTTGTTTAAAGAAAATATATACTTAATCTGTTAGGCTTACAATAGTTCGTTGCTTCAAGTGTTTGTTTTGGTTTAAAGCAACTCAAACTATAATCTGTTAGGTTTATTTTGTTAATGGTATAGAACTTGGTTTATTTGATTGAAAATGTGTACACTATATATGGCACCATAATTAATAGTATGAATTATCCATAATTTGAAGGTTGTGTCAAGCTAGTGCTCCATGATAATTTAATGTAAAGTTTAATTGAAAAAATACATAGAAAATAAACCTGACTCATGTTGAGTTAATTCCATTGGGTGAATATTATGTAAAGTAAATATACTGTTATTCCCATATACTGTGTGTTTTGCACCATCATCCATACAGTTCATAATATTTTAGTGTTTTTATGTACTTGTAACAACTTGCTATTATATAATACTATTTTATTCAATTAACGTCGAAATAAAATAATTAAAAAACCATTTTAAGTCACATTTAAACAGAAGTGTGTATATGTATATATTATTATAATGGGACAATACGTCAAATTACGAAATACACTTAAAACTTAGAGGTTTTTTTTAATTTTTTTAGATATGACATTATAAATTTGTATCAATTTTATTTCAAAATTTAGCAACAATGCTCATAATTTGCATATATATATATATATATATATATATATATATATATATATATATATATATACTGTGACACTAACACCAAATTACGAAATACATTTAAAAGTTAGAGAGGTTTTTTTTTTATTTTTAGATATGACATCACAAATTTGTGTGAAATTCATCTCAAAAGTAGCAACACAATGTTCCTTTTGTTAGTTAATAATAATTAGCATATCATATCTATATATTCATGTTAAAATTGATTGACCAATAAAACTGCCTAGATTATACTAGTGTTCAGTAGATTTACAGCCATAAAATTATGATAGTATCCAAAATCAATAAAAGCCATGACAACCAGTTCTCCGTTCCTATTATAATAATTATAATAGCACACAAGTTCTAAAGTCACTTCATAGACATTGCATGTTACCATTCATGATTACAATGTTTTTCTATGACATTAGTAATTTAAAATGCTGGAAAAATTAGTGAAAAGTGCTAGTACCAGAAAGTATTGTACATACAGAGAACATACATTGGAAATTTAAGTGATAATTAATGACTGTGTGGCTGTCTGTCTGTCTGTTAATTGGTAATACATGCTCTAACTCAGCAGCGTCAGTATCTACTGATACAAAATTTAACGGATAAACGGAAAAAAAGCTAAGTACTGATTAGTACTTAACTTTTAACTTAACAAGTCGTTCTAGATAAAAGGCTGTCAAATACAGCGAAAGAGAAAACTTAAAAAGTCAGAAAGATCTTTAAAAAAAAACACAGGCAAGACGGAACAACTGTTTGCTTCAATAAACAACTGCTTGTACATAACATAATTATCTATAATTTCAACTTAAGAATTTCCATTAAAATGTTTCGCTTTGAGTTATGCTTTTTTTACCTTGACATTCTTCTCTGCCACCAGTTATAGGCAGTTAGTAGTGAGACTACCAATAGAGTAAATGTTACAAATGCTATACTAAGTCTACAAGAAAATGCAAGAAACAATCTACAAACAGCGTCTCTATTGACTGTCACTGCCACACTCATTATAGTTAACCTGTCATTTGCCACCTTATCGTTGTAAATATTACAATCAGTATTGATGATGGTACAAAAAACGTCTAACACACCACAGTATTTGTAGGAAGGACAGTACAATCAGTATTGTTGACTGAAGTATAAGGTATGGTATGAATGATAGTATATCCATGACTAATATCCTACATTTGGGAAAGTGGCACATTTATATGCAACATATGATATTCCAAAAAATCTACTTGCTTCTTCAATGAGACTTAAAAATTTCTAACACTCTTAACTCTGCACATGTGTATACATTTAAATTAAACATAGACACAAGTGTTCAGATTTTAGGGTTTAGGGCTGTAGATAGTGGCTACATGTATAGGGATTATATATTGTGTACACTGTAGAGCCTACCCTATATAGCTACATTTTAGGAATCCTTTGAAACTTTAATGATTTGTTTGTTTGTTTTTAATTTAGAAATAAACGCCTGTTATTCAAAGATCCTTTAACTTATAAAGTTTTAATATTGCAGTTAGTGTTCAAACTCTAAAATGGAGAGGTTGTTCATTGTTTTGTTTTGTTATACAGTTTTGATGGATAGGTAAGCTTTATTGTGACACTGTATTATTGTAATTTGTCTTATCATATATAGTTGTCAATGCTGTAACACCTTGCTCATACAATGTATCTGTGTCTTCTGTAACATCATATGTTGGATATCGTGCTACCTACAGATCATGTGGCTTTTGGGGACGTAGGCGTTGTCGAGATGGGTTAGCACGATATCTTCTAATCAATATTTGTTGTATCTTTATGATAAATTTTGCTTATAATAATAGACATCGGACAACACAAAATAATTCTGTTAATGACATTAATGTCAACACATGAGAACAGAAAAATTATGTGCAAATTTCTACCAGAGTAGATGCAAATAATATAACAATAACAATACATGTTTATATTATAATATAGAGAACGCAGTATGACCAAATATAAATTGACCTACAATCTTCAACTACAATGTTGTTTCAGGTTATGTCCTATACCAACTGTCTACGTAAGTTATACTTGTTGTTGATGTGCACAGAATATTATAATATCACAATTTAGCAATTTGCAATTCTTCATGTGGTACTAACTGGAATGTTCAGCTCCTAACAATGTACATGTGTCAGTGGATGGACAGGCAGTAACTGTTTAACAGGTTTTGTTATATGATATAACATATATAAGCATTTTTGCACTATCATGAGGCAATAATATAAAATATGCTGCTAATTTTTATTGACATTAGATATCAATGAATGTTCACTAAACTCATGTCAAGTTCAGTGTACTAATACTAATGGATCATACTACTGTTCCTGTGATACATCAAGTGTACTTGCTACTGATGGAATTCATTGTCTAGGTAGATTATATATCATATACAATGTGAAAGTATTAGTGTTGTTTTAGTTTAACTATAACTAAAACTAAAATACTTTTAGTTAGGATTTTTTGGTTTTAATTAACCAACTATGACTAACTAAAATGAAATCTTAACTTCTCAAAACTAACTAACTAAAGCTGTTTGTAACTAAAATAACTAAACAACTCAATTGGTTTTTCTAAGAGCTTAGAAGTGTTTATTGTTTACCACATTTTCTTTGAAAAGTTAGTGATGCAACCACAATACACCTTACTAGAAAGAGGTAAAACTAGAGAGGATATATTGAAGTAGTAGCTTGAGTGAAGAGTAATATCAGGCAAAAAATCAGTTTAGCACATCAGTTGCTTTTTCAGTTGTGATATCAGGACTAAAAAAAATAACAGAGTCTTTAGTAGGTGTTTTAGTGCATTTTTTGCATTGAATTAGAGATAAAAAGTTATCTGTAAGACATATTTTTGATTCTCATATAGCAGAAAATATCTTAACTATTTTTAGTGACATAATAAGAGAATGGGGTATTCCAAAAGAAGTCATTGGCAAGGTTTTGACTGATAATGGAAGTAACATGCTTAAAGCATTAAAACTTTTTGCCGAAGATATTTTTGTAATCACGGCGTCTTCTACACCTGTTGAACATGTATTTTCAAAGGCAGGATATTGTGTGCAAGGTAAAAAAAATTGACTTAGTGGATTAAGTTTAGTGTTTTTTAAAACGAATAAACAATATGTCCCAATATTACATTCTGAACTGTGCAATTATTATTACTTAAATGGAATAGAATAAGTAGAAAACTAATAAAAACTAAAACTATAAGCCAATAACTATAACTAATAAAAATTGCTGTAGATTTATAGTTAAATAACTATAAATAAACTAAAACTAGATGAGCAATAAAAAAAATAACTATAACTAACTAAAATATTTTACAGGGACTAAAAAAACTAACTATAATAAATTAGAAATAATTTCATAACTAACACAACACTAGAAAGTATGAGTAATATTGATATCAACAACTCAATATGACATTAGCTCCTGATTATTAAATATTTTATGTATGTAAGTGTAGGAATGTTTTAAATGATCACATATTGACTGAAGTATGTTATAAATTATGTATGATCTTCACTGGAACACGCACAAAAAAGGTATTCTATTAATACATCTTTTTTTCTCCATAGGAGCTATTCAGAAAATGACCTTTTCACAACTTACTAGTACACATTGTATAATAACATGGAATCCTCCATTTCAATACGTGGAATATGGAAGTTTTGATGGTTACATAGTGATGTGTAATGATTCAAATACTGACACTATAATAACATCAAATGTCACTCAGAAATTGAATTTGTCTTTAATATTTCTAAAACCATTTACTTCATATATTTGCTGTCTCACACCTCAATGGACAACTAATGGAATAGGAAAAACACAGTGTATTAGTTTTACTACATTACAAGATGGTAAGTGACAGATTACTATTGTTAATTAGGTTGTAACCTTCCAATGTAGCTCCTAATGACTCTCCAGTTAAGTTTCAGTTAGTTGTTGTTACTCTTCAACTCTTCTAATTCAATGGGAGCCTCCATTGATACCTAATGGCATCATTACTCACTATACTCTGTACATCAACTATACTAATGGTAGTGAGATATCTACTAGAACTGTAGATAGTCATTTCACAATATATCTCCTGGAGGGACTGACACCTTATCAAGAGGTTGGAATAAGTATCTCAGCTACAACTAGTGGAGGAGAAGGACCTCAGTCAGACTATGTCTACAATACAACTGAACAGTCAGGTTAGATTGATAGATATATGGATACATATACAAGAGGAATAGATAGATGAAATGTCTTCGTAGAAATTATTCTTTCATATGTCAATTTTAGAGCCAGGCATTATTCATCATTTGACTGTCAATGTGCTATCTAATTCATCTGTCAAAGTTTCATGGGAACCACCATTGTTGCCAAATGGAGTTATTTTACACTACTACATCAGTATTAGAAGTTTGGCAGCAAATCAGTCTGTCATATTTAAGACTGAAAAAAACTTATATCACATAATATATTATCTGAGTTAGTTATACATCTTAAACAGAATTGTTTTTCGATTTTTTATGGATCTATAGATTCTTATACTCCATATGAAGTAAATGTTTCTGCCGTTACTGTTGCAGGTATAGGAGAATCATCACATGAAATATTTTTACAAAGGAGACAGGTATAAACTTTAAGATACAAGTATTTTAAACAATTATATAAACTCTTCTATGTAGTACCTAGAGTAGCTCCAAACATTGAGCTAGCACAGAGAGTTTTTCCAACAGTAGTTGTTGTGAAAATAAAGCCCTAACACTAGAAGAGGGGAGAGGAATTGTGACAGGATATTCCTTTAATCTGACCAAATCAATTGATCATTGTGTTGTGGTTGACATGAACAAATTATTAGTACATACTCTTAATACTTCAATTAAAGTAGGAAATCTGGATCCACTCTCAAAATATTGTTTGTCAGTGTCAGCACAAACTAAAGAAGGACATGGTTTGGAATCTCAAAAAAAAATAATTCCTGGTTAGTTTATTTTTAAATATGATAAGAATTTTAAAGTTATTTCTTTAAAGTATATGACAGAAAAGTGATTGTTATGCATATGAATGGATTGGATAACTGTTATCTGTGGATAGTAAGTCATATAACAAATGACAAATATTATAATACAATTTCTTTTTATAATAGCTAAATAAGATTGAAAGTAAACTCACTGATATTACTCAAGTCATAATTAAAGTGTTGAATAAAGTCTGTTATTGTTCAATAACTTCAGACTATATATCAGATAACACTTTACAATGTGACAATGAACACAATACAAATGAGAGCAAGATTATCTGCTATATCTAATTTCACAACATCACAACTATTGATTATATTACAAAATTGGACAAGAGATACTTCAGAAATAATAGTTGATGGACAGGTGTTAAGATAGTGATATCAGTTTATTTTCTGTCAAATGACAATCGAACATCAAATAATGAAAGTAACATGAAAAGCAAAGTGACACTCTTCAGTGCAATTGGTTCTGCTAGTGGTTTGTTATTGTTTCTTTGTGTTTGCTGTATAATAATATCATTTTGTACCTTCATGAAGTTTAAATCAAAAAAGAAACAACAATGTAAAAACCAAGGTTTGTTGTACACATAATTTCAAATAAGAATAATATTATTACAATGTATACAGAATACACAAAAAATCAAGAAAGAGAAGATAATAATAGTGATCATTACTATTTGGCACAGGAAGAAGACTTCATAATGAGTTATACATGTGTTGTGATCATGATAACAATGGTCTTTCTTCAAATAGGTAATGAGAGATTCTTTGACACAAAGTATGTTTTAATATGTATGATTTAGCGTTGTAGATACTGAGATCGATAATGAGTATGTTACTAACATTAAAGAGACTGAAAATTCCAAAGAAATGTATGTATCATATTTCTAGTAATATGAGTAACTTCTGTGTACCTTTTAAAAGATATATGATTGATCGACAAGATAAACTGACCTATGAAAGGATGGATGATATGAACTATGGAAATGATAGATGTTCCTCAATATTTTGAGTAATATAATCAGTAATGTGTCTATTAATATTGTTTTAATCTTGAGTACCAGTATCTACAATATTAGGTCAAACGAAAGTTCAGAAACGCAATAGTACAAATGCAGCTACTTATGAAGATGATTCAACTAATCTTACAAAAACAAGGCAAGTTAATAAACTTTTCAGATTGTAGCTACAAATTTGTATTATATATAATAATTATATATATATATATATATATATATTATATGTTTGTATGTATGTTGTATGTATGTATGTTATGTATGCATGTATGTATAATTATAGTTCATGGAGAATAAACAAAAGCAACCAATTCCTTCTGTCAACCTTCCTATAAAAGCAAGGTAAACAAGTCTACAATGATGATACAAAAGTACAATATCTATAGTAAACATGGAGCCTCTGATGTAGAAAAGTTTGAACTCCATACAATTATGCTTATGGCAAAAGCATGACTGCACAAAAGACATCAATTCCTCCTGTTCCCCCTCCTAAGAAAGCAAGGTAAATCAGTCATATACAATGATGATATATATACACTGTACATATATACTATAGTAAACATGGAACTTCTGATGTAGAAAAGTTTGAACTTCCATACAATTATGCTTATGGCAAAAGCATGACTGCACAAAAACATCAAAATCCTCCTGTTCCCCCTCCTAAGAAAGCAAGGTAAATCAGTCATATACAATGATGATATATATACACTGTACATATATAGACTATAGTAAACATGGAACTTCTGATGTAGAAAAGTTTGAACTTCCATACAATTATGCTTATGGCAAAAGCATGACTGCACAAAAGACATCAATTCCTCCTGTTCCCCCTCCTAAGAAAGCAAGGTAAATTAGTCCATATGCAATAATAATATACACTGTACATATATACTATAGGAAGCATGGACCTCTGATGTAGAACAGCTTGAAGTTCCATACAATTATGCTTATGGCAAAAGCATGACTGCACAAAAGACATCAACTCCTCCTGTTCCCCTCCTAAGAAAGCAAGGTAAATTAGTCATATGCAATAATGATATACACTGTACATATATACTATAGTAAACATGGAACCTCTAATGTAGAACAGTTTGAAGTTCCATACAATTATGCTTATGGCAAAAGCATGACTGCACAAAAGACATCAATTCCTCCTGTTCCCTCTCCTAAGAAAGCAAGGTAAATCAATCATATACAATGATGATATACACTGTACATATATACTCTAGGAAGCATGGAACTCTAATGTAGAACAGCTTGAAGTTCCATACAATTATGCTTATGGCAAAAAGACATAGCTGCACAAAAGACATCAATTCCTCCTGTTCCCCCCTCCTAAGAAACAAAGGTAAATTAGTCATATGCAATAATGATATACACTGTTCATATACTCTAGGAGCATGGAACCTCTAATGTAGAACAGCTTTGAAGTTCCATACAATTATGCTTATGGCAAAGACATAGCTGCACAAAAGACATCAATTCCTCCTGTTCCCCTCCTAAGAAAGCAAGGTAAACCAGTCATACACAATGATAATATACACTGTACATATAAATAAATATAGTAAAGATGAAAAACTCAGAAGCAGAGCATTTTGAAATGACAAACAATTATGATTATGCCAAAGGATTGACTGCACAAAAGCAAAGACTCCCTTCAGTTTCTTCCATTGATGGTTAGTTGACTATAAAGTAACTCCTTACTTTATATTGAATTCTAGAAAAGGAAAACTTTAAATTCTACTGACAATTAATGGTTTTGGTGTAAATACAATTTTGCTGAACTTTTCTTTGTTGTTATTTTCCTGTCATAGTAGTGTTGCTAAAATAGTACAGTAGCAATATCAACAATAGTTATTTCGCTTGACAAATATTTTAATCTTAACTTGCACTAGACTCTCTTCTTTGCTTTGTGCCCAATATTCATTGCTGATGCAATCAGTTTTTTACTTCTGAAGTGAAGACCTCATTTTTACTGAGACAGTCCGATTTGCTGAACAAGAGTTTGCATCATCCAAGGAATACCTCAATATGCATCGTCATGCACGTGGTACGACTGGAGAAAAAACCCTATGGCAGAAATGAAGTTAATCCTTTCTTGGCAATAATTATAACAACATAGGTGTTGTTGGTTATTCAACTTTGAGGTAATTATATAAAAAGGCTAATTATATTCATTCTCCGGTATGTATAATTATTAAAATAATATTCAATTTTTATATAAATTATTACCAGAGAATGAATATTGTTACCAAAGAATATGAATATGAAAGCTTTCGTAGTAAAAGTACAGGTTATTACCTTTACTAGCTAAATGACTATGAATCTTATTAGCTCTTTAGCTAAATTACTATAAATCTTATTAGCTCTTTTTTGTCAGTGTGAAATAACTTTTAAGCATTTGTAATTAGAAATACACAAAGTACTATTATTCAAAGCACAGGTTATTAGCTAAATGACTATGAATTTTATTAGCTCTTTTTATCAGTGTGAAATAACTTTTAAGCATTTGTAATTAGAAATACACAAAGTACTACTATTCAAAGTACATATAATTAGATCTTACTGGAGTACGAAGTGGCCATTTTACAATGAGTCATTCACAGCAATTTTGTCTAGCCAAAGATTCAAGTTATTAATGAAATATTTTGCACCTAAATGCTTTCAATTAAAGTGCCAGAATGAAGTACAACAACTACAATAAGTTGTATAAAATTCGCCCTCTACTGGATCTCATTGTTAGAGCTTTCAAAAAAACCTACACACCTGAAAAAAATTATCTGTGGATGAGAGTATGATGGGGTTCAAAGGAGACTTAGCCGGATTCAGTATATGTCAAAGAAGCCGACTAAGTGGGGATCAAAAGTCTGGGTGGCTGCTGACTCCCGTACTGGTTATGTGTGGAATTTCCACCTATACACAGGTAAATTAACATGACATATACATAAATAATACACCTTATATACGGGAAAATAAACGAAATGCATCTCCTGAGCATGGCTTACCTCATAACTGGTGATGTCTCTACTCTCTGACCTAAATAACAAAAGTTCCATATTATGTCGACAATTTTTATACCTCTCCCACACTCTTCTCAGACCTTCACTGGCATGGCTTTCGAATGCTGTGGCACAGTTGGGTGTGACAGAAGGGTCTATCTGACAACTTCAAGTCAGAAAGCCAGGAAAAGGTCCATAGAATACAATGTAAATGCATAACTGTAACATAACTTATAGTGAAGTATATAGTGAACCATTAACGATGGAGAAATTATATGCCTGCAGTGGATGGACAATAGAATGGTCAGTATGTTGTCTACATTTCACAATGATGATATGTTAGTCAAACGAAGGCAAACAAGAAGTACTCACACTGGTATTGAAGAAATAACTAAACCTGTGATGATAGAGGACTATAATCAATACATGGGTGTGGTTGAATCTTAGTGATCAAATGTTACAGTCTTATGGCTATTTACATATGTTAGCCAACTATACAGCACTCACAGATTATTGTGGTATTGAAATAGGACACTGAAATGTTGGAACGAGTCTTTCTTTCATCTAATAAGACCTGAGCATTGTGAATGCATGGATACTATATAATATAGCTGCTGAGAAACAAATGACTCACTTAGACTTTTGTTAGCAGTAGCAAAAGAACTTCTTGAAGGACACACTCCTTGACCTGAAAATGGTATTGTGTACATCGAGAACTACCACTGAGACTGACTGAGAGACTTTTCTCGAAACTAATCCCCAAAACAACTCCATCAGTGGCCGCTTGCAATGTGAAGTATGTAGGGCTAGATGTAAAAGAAATCAAAACTCAAGTATGATGTAAGATATGCAAAACACCTTTACATTTACACAAATGTTTTGAGATTTACCATACTAAACTTCACTACACAATCACCCTGAAATGTTACTCAATATTCAGACTTCATTGCTTTTTTAAGGTACTATATCATGTACTATATGTATTTATATATAATTATATTTATCTACTCCTGATAACAAGAAACCACAAACACACACACAATACTGATATCAAGAAACCACAAACATGCATACTTATCTACTCATAATAGCAAGAAACCAAAAACACGCACACAATCATGATAACAAGATACATACACATACATACATTATACATACACTATACATACATCAGCAATGCCTCACTTTGTTTTACTGTTTTCTTGTGTTTTTATACATTACAAGCTTCTATAACTGTCTCTCTGTGTGTATTATAATATATTACCTCACTTTGCTGACTGTGTGGACAGTGTGTGCTGTGTTAATTATGTGTAACTACTATGATAAATATAATAAATTCGGGAACAAAGATTTATAAATACTACAGTAAATATATGAATACTAAAGAGATTGATAAATGCACATGGGAATTTATAAATGAATAGTTAGTTTTTGTAACAATTGTCACAATTTTATAAAAAAAAACTTGAATTTTACAGTCTTTATAAACCTCTAACATCACTTATAAATATCCCATGTGCATGTATAATCTCTTTTAGTATTTTATTATATTTATTGTAGTATTTTATAATCCTTAGCACATAATTAAATATATATAAACTATTAGTTTTGGCACAAACGGCACCTCATAAATATACTGTCTTTATATACCATAGTAAACATGGAGCCTCAGAGTCAGAGCACTTTAAAAATGCATACATTCATGATTATGACTCTCTTTAGCTTCTTCAAATATTGGTTAGTTGACAAAAATTAACTTTTTGATTTTACTATAAATTCTAGGAATTGTACAATAGAAAATTCCAAAATTATATCACCAATTAATATCGTTGGTGTGTAATACAATTTTGCTGGATTTTGAGTTTGTTAGTATCATCCAATAAATTGTTTTGCAGTAATAATTGACACATATCTAATTTTAATATGAGCTAAATTTACTTCATGCATAATATTCTTTGCTGATGCTTTGTAAGTTGTAAGAAGCTACAAGTAGATATGTCACTTGTATGTGCCAATAATGTTTTAAACAAACTTAAACTATAAAATACTTCACTCATTAAGTTTTTAACACTCTTTTTTATATATACATGTAGATCTGATAAGTTGGACAATGTAGCAGAAAACAGGAACATGTATGCGGGGTATGTGTTCGTTTGGCCTTTCATAAATTATATAACTTCTTTACATATGATAGGTCTGTGAAAGGAATCCAAATATGGTTAACTAAGGTTAACACATGTCAATTGGGAGATTACAATAATCTCATCCATTGTTGGTGGGATTTTTTTTTGTAGACTCTTTATATCCATTGTAGACTACTGCTTAGCTGACTGTTTAGCCAACTCAACTTGTCAAGATATAAAACATAGAACCATCATATATCCATTGTGGTGGTTTTTTTGTAGAACTCTTTGCACATATATTAGCAATTTGCAATAATCAATGTTACAATAACATTAAATGTACTCCTATTTGTTTTATTGCAATAGATATCAATGAATGTTTTCACAAAACTTATTGCATCATCAGTGTACTAATACTAATGGATCATATTACTGCTCCTGTGATATATGTAGTGTCTTGCTAAATGGAACTCATTGTCTAGGTAGATTACATAATGTATAAGTATAAGATTAATGCTGATATCAACAATTTCATACATCATTATAAGCAATTATGTTCTGATTAAATGCGGTATGCATAGTAATGTTTTGAAAAGACTAAAGTATGTTATAAATTATGTTCTTCAATAAAACACACATTGAAAGGTATTCTGTTAGTAATTCTATTTTTCTGCATAGAGCTATTTCAAGACATGATTTTTTTCACAATATACCAGTACACACTGCAATAACAACATGGATCCTCCACTTCAATACATGCAATATGGAGTTTTGATGCTTACATAGTGATGCGTAATATATCAAATACTAACACTATAATAACATCAAACATCACTCAGGAATTGGAAGTTTTTGTAATATTTCTAAAAAACATTTACTTCACACATTTGTTGTGTCACACCTCAATGGACAAGCAATGGAACAGGAAAAAACACTGTGTATTAATTTTACTACATTACAAGATTGTAAGTGACAAATTAACTATTACTAAATAGTTTATATCATTCCAATTAAGCTCCTGATGTCTCTCCAGTTAATGTTACAGTTAGTGTTGTTAATTCTTCAACTCTTCAAAATTCAATGGGAACCTCCATGATACCTAATGGTATCATTACTCACTATACTCTGTACATCAACTATACTAATGGTAGTGAGATATCTACTAGAACTGTAAATATTCAGTTCATAGTATATTTTTCTGGAAGAACTGTCACCCTATCAAGAAGTATCCTCAGCTTCAACTGGTGGAGGAGAAGGACCTCAGTCAGACTATGTCTACAATACAACTGAACAGACAGGTTTTTTTAGATGTATGGATACAGATGCAAAAGGAATAGATAGATGAAACTGAAACTCATCTGTCAACATTTCAAACCACATTGTTGTCTAAGAAAATTTTACACTACTCATAATTAGTGTTTTACATAAATGAATCATTCTAGAAGACTGAAAAAACGTCCATCACCTAATACATAGTGTTAGTTACATCTTAACATTAAATTTCTTCAAATTAATACTCATTTATAGATCCTTAACCATATGAAGTTAATGGGTTCTGGATTACTATTGCTGGTATAGGAGAATCTTCCATAAAATTTTGTACTAAGAGACAGTTATTTTTAGGTCTAACCATAATATCAATTAATTATAGGATTTTCTATACAGTAGTAACATTGAGCTACCAATAAGAATAGTTCAAGAAGTTGTTGTGAAAATAAACCCATTACATAGAAGAAAGGAGAGAAATTTGGATATTCCTTTAATATGATCTCTCAAAATAGAGATCATTGTTGTGGTTACAACAAAAGTAGTAATAGATGTACTGCTTAATACTCAGCAAAAAAATCTGGATCCACTTTAAATAATGTTTTGTCAGTTCAGCAACCACTAAAGAACATGGTTTGGAATCTCAAAATATACTAATTCCTGGTTAGTTTATTTTAAACAAGATAACAAATTTTAAGTTATTTCTTTAAAGTGTATGACAACAACTGATTGTTTTGCATATCAATGGATTGGATAACTGTTTCGCTGTGGATAGTAAGTATATAACATATGACAAATATTATAATATAATTTCTTGTTATAATAGCTAAATAAAACTGAAAGTAAACTCAATGAAGTTAAACAAGTCATAATTACAGTATTGAATAAAGTCTGGTTATGTTCAGTATAACTTCAGACTACATATCAGATAAACTTTACAATGTGACAGTGAACATACATTACAACATGAGAGCAAGATTAATTTGCTATATCTAATTTGATAACATCACTACTATTGAATATATTACAAAATTGGACTGCAGATAATCTAGAAATATTTGCCAATGAACAAATGTTAACAGTGACATAACTTTTAAAATGACACAACTCCAGTACTTACTAGTGGTAATCCAAATCAAACTTCAAATAATAAAACTAAAGCAAAAAACGAAATGATTCTATTTACTGCAATTGGTTCTGCTGGAGGTTTGTCATTGTTTCTTTGCATTTTTTGGTATAATAAGATCAGTTTATATTTTCAAGAAATTAAAATCAAAAGAAATGACAATTTAAAAGAAAGGTTTGCTGTATACATAATTTAGTATATTTCAAATAATGATGATGTCATTATTACGTATATACAGAGGATATGAAATGCAAGATAAAAAAGATGATGATGAATATCATTACTATTCACAAACTGAACAACAAAGGGATTGATGAAGAGAGCTAGGCCTTATATAGTACGAATATAAGATTGGTATTTTTCTTAATAAGTAATTATATGTTATCTTATCAACAATACTTGTTTAATAAAAACTTTGTTATTCTTGCACTCAGATGACATAACAGTGACTAAAAAACTATTTGTCATGAGCTACTTGTAAATAGGTTTATTTGTAAATTGTTAATTATGTTAATCAGTAATTGTTTAGTATAAACTATTTCGAAAGAAATACACATGATTTGTTCCAGATATTAATTGTAGTCCTACAAATGGATTGAAGATGATTATGAAGGAATGTATGAAGGAATGGATGAATGAACTGTGACACAATGGATGTTCCTCAATATTCTGAGTAATATAATTATTACAAATAGCTTTATATTGTCATTTTAATGCTAGGGCACCAACATCTACAAATTTAGGTCAAAGAAAGAGAAGGAAAGCAGTTGCATAGTTGCAGATACTGGTGTTCATGACTTCTTCTACTGTTATGCTATATAAACAAGGCAGGTAAATCTCAAGATATTCTAAAAATGTTTGTTATGCAATTATAGCACACTTGAGAATGTCAAAAATAAACCACTTCCTCCTGTTCCTCCTTCTAACAAAGCAGGTAAACCAGTCATATACAATGATGATCTACATTGTACGTATATACTATAGTAAACATGAAGCCTCAGAATACAGAACATTTTGAAATGGAATACAATTATGGTTAGGGCTAATGGCTGACTTCGCAAAAGTAGGACTTCCTTCAGTTTCCTTCTAAACAAGGTCAATGTACTAAAAGTAACTCCTGATTTTATTATAAACTATAGGAATTGTGAAAAGAAAAACTGAAAATTCCAAGGCCAAATAACGGTTTGGACATAAAGAAAATGAGGCTGGAGTTTGTTTTTATTTTAGCATATTTTTTTTTTATAAACATATCATAGTAGAGTGAATCTTAGAACAAATTAGTAATAAATTTATTTATAAAAATGTAAAATGTCAAGTTGTTTTTGTTCTAAATTACGATACATATCACAACCTTTTATTGATATTATAAAGCTATAAACACTTCTCTGCCAATACATTTCCAACATATATTCCATTTCATCTACGTCAACTGCCATATGCATGTTTCAGCATCTTTATCTACATTACAGATTTTGTCTATTTTTATAGGATGTTCCAAGCATCCTCACTCATATTAATTGAACCAGATGTTCATTGAGCAAAGTTAGGCAATGAAACTAGCTGAATCTTGAGTACAATAGATTTCACATAATAGTATTTTATAGCGACTATTATTACAAATATTTACAAGTGTTTACAATTTTTGTAGCAATATAAGGGAGATGACAAAATTATTTTAAATGACTTATATAAGTTTTGTTAGGTCAACAAATCTGTTTCTTATAGTGAATTAGAAAATACAAATGAGACATTTTTATGAGGCAAATGTAGGAATGGCTAATGTGTCAGTTTACATCATCTGTGCAAACAATACTAAATTACGACAATATAATAACACTTTTAAGTCTACTTGTGTTTTAATAATGCCATAAGTTAGCCCATAATATAAGCCTAACTAGAAGCACCACACCTATTTATCAAGCTTCAGTAACCACACCTACTAATTATTTTGAGTGTGCGCCTTATTTTGATCACACTTTTACTTTTATATATTGCTCTATATCAGTCCAAAAAGCTATGGGTTGTATGAGGCTGAAATACTGTTTAGTTTGCTTGTCAATTCCATTAGCCTTCTCCTTAGATGATATACTCACCTTTGTCCCTTAGTCTAATGTAAAGTTTTTAATTACAAATACATACTGCCAAATATAAGACTGTCAGATGTGCCAGTCTCAAATAATATACTGGCAATGATTACACCTTATAGCCTTATATAAAGTACTAAGAACTTACAATCTTTTGTGTAGAGATAGTTGAGTGTTTTGAGGTAGCAACCCCATCGTAATAATCTATAGAAAAAGATGTCAAGAAAAGTAGAAAAGACTATCAATTCTACATAACCAAAAAAATATAAAAAGTAACATACATGATTGTTACCTCAAATGTACAACCATACATACATCCTGCACTATAAATAATGTTATATAATTTAAAAAAAGTAAGTAACGTGCTATAAATGATAAGTCAACATCATATGCATTACAAACTTACACCCTCTGATAGAAAGATAAACAAGTATCTTGAGATCCCATAGTCCAATGAAGCTATGTAACAAAAGTAGCAAGGTAATAATGTGCCATAAATGTAATTGCTAACTTACATACTCAGATGAAACAAGGAGTGTCGTGAGAGAGCAACTGAAAGATCTGTAAAAAAATTGAGAGAAAAGAAAAAGGTATGACATAGTATATAATAATATATTAAAACAAAACATACATTTATGTGTACCTCAAGCTTACAACCATACCAAGATCCTGGACTCCAATAAGAATATAATAACGTGCCATAAAGTCATAAGTTAACATAATGAACGCCTATAAACTTATACCCTGAGATGTAGAGATGAATGACTATCTTGACATTGTCTAGTCTAATGAAACTAGTATAAACATAAACAAAACTGAAGAGTAATTATGTAATATAGTTAACATTACATACAATATATTGACAGATTATCAATTGAGATTGTGGTGCATTCGACAGTCATACATTTGACAGTATCACAACATAGCATTACTAAAGTACTATTCCACAGTGTTATTAACAATAGGACGTTACAAATTATGAAGAGTTTAATTTGTGTGGTGCACGTGTGACTGAAAAGTTAAAAAAAATACAATTTTTATGTTTTATATTGTTAGTATGATTTTACTAAAAACATAAATTATATGTACCCTCAAATAATTATTACACCAAGATAATAAAATGCTCAATTGTTTCACCAATATATAATTTAGTTACAAAGCAAACTGCCCTGCAGAATAAAAATCATATCATCACTGACTTAAATTGTGTGTGTTGCTACATTATTCTACCAGTTTATCTGCTAGAGGCACACACAACACCAAATACTCTATATAGAAATCATCACATATCTACTATATTGTGTAAACCTACAATTAGCTTATCAATATTTGGTAACCTTTCATTTCTTTTCCAAGGGATGCGACTTGCACATAACCTTACGAAGGAAAGAGATTACACAAAAAAAGTGAGCTGACTTATAAATCCTTCTTCTTTTTACCCAAAGCTGTTCTTACTATCAGTAGCACTTAAATATCCGTTTGATTATTATAAAATTAATACATAATTTATCCTGTACCTCATACTAAAGTAATGGAAGACATTATTATGTAATAAAGTACTGCTATAAACTATGAAATCATTCTTGACTATTTTTGACTAACATCTTATCAGTAGTTTTATGATGCTATGAGTTTACTTCACGCCTCTTTAGAAATTGAAAAAGAATTCCCCATAGTACTTTAAGGACTACAGCCACAAAGATCAGGGCAAGGACTAGCATCATTTTCACTATTACTACCTGACAAAGTATTATATCTAAATATACTATTGCATTAAAAAATCAAGGGGTAATAAGCAAGAGCCAATTGTAGGATTCAAAATATTGCAGGAAGCAGGATTAGGACAGTTAGTGGAGATTAATTTACAAAGTGGAGCCAAAACGTCATTTGTTAATTGTGTGTTTGTATATCTATATGGATATAATAGTAGACATAATGTATGAGTTTGAAAAATAGAAGGCCCTAGTGATGATGCCAAAAGTTGATGGAATTTGTATAATCTCTAGCTCAATACGAAACAGCATATTGAATGTTAACACATAACATGTTATGTAGTTATAGTTAATTATTTTGATTTCAAATCAATTGAGGCTGAAAAGACTAAAGACACCCATAGAAAGTCACCATGAAGGTGTTTATTTTATAGAATCATATGTTTAATGAACATCTTGTCATTATCCAGTCACATTTAGACTTACTCAATATTTAACACCTCGACAATTTTATATCACTTACATCAATATGTAAGCAATCATAAACAAAATCAGGTCTTTTAAAATATATAACAAAATATTATCTCTTCCAAATATGATATGGTGATAGAGATATCTCTAATTATTTAGTATTAGACTTGCCTCACTCTAAAGTAATGGTAACAAAAGTCAATAGTGTAAAGTATCCTTGTTTTCTGGGTGTCCTAAGTTCCTTGGGATATCCTTATCTGGCACTTTCTGAGATCACCACACCATGGACGCACAAACCAATTGTATCTGATATTTCTGGTGTATAAGTATCTCAGGATATCCCTTACTACCCCGGATGACCACATTAATATCTAATGCATCCGTGTTATTATCATGAACACAATAGGCTCATGGATCTATACTGTGTGTTATATAGTATAAGAATGCACAGGATATGGGGTGTGGTTATCATGCTATAGTACCACAGAATTTCCTGAGATTCCTAAAGACACCTGGGAATCTCAGACTCAATGATTGATCCGCTACAATTGATTGTTGTATTACTCATGTAGTAAATGCTAATAATTATTGCCGTATGTCAAACCAGTTAGGATAAATAAATAGCACATTTCATGTCTAGTTCAATAGAAAGGTGCAAGCAGATCTTTAGATCTTTCTACCTATTTATCATAGACATCAGTGTCAGATTTCTGCAGATGTCAAAGCTAATGAACAATTATGTGTGTCATTGAAATGCATACCTGTAAACAAGCCTAAGATAGCCACAACCTAAAAAGGACAATAATGATGATGAGCCACACGTCTTACATGCATGGATCATCAAAGAAGCAAGAGAAGAGACTATTATATGTGATCAATAATAAGAACAAAAACATCTTCATATTACATATTCAGTATCTATTGAATATATTGCTACTACTATGTTTACTAGCACTACTTTGACATTGAAATATTAAAGTTCATTGTAATTATCGTTATGACAAAACTCGTCATTATAGCCATGGATTGCAGCATTTAGCAAATTTTAAAGTTATAACAAACTGAGAAATAAATTTTAGTCACCTGACATATTTGGAGGAAAGAGAGAACTTAAGGTACTCCTTGCTTTTGTGCAGACATTTTTTTGCCATAACTAGAAGTATGTGACATTTCAAAATTGTTCAATCTGAGGCTCCATGTTTGCTACAGTATATTATATAGTATATGTCATCATTGCATATGATTAATTTACCTTGTTTTCTTAGGAGGTGGAATAGGAGGGAAGTGCTTTTGTTTGTGCATGGCATTCCTTGCCATAACAATAATTGTATAACATTTCAACCATGTTCTACATCTGACAATTCATGTTTTACTACAGTATATGTGTACATATATACCATCATTATATACTGTTTACCTTGACTTTCTTAGGAGGAGGAACAGGAGGAATTGGTTTCCTTTCTGAAGTCATTCCTTTGCCATAACTATAATTGTAATGAACATCAAAATGTTTTATGTTAAACTCCATCTACAGTGTATGTCATCATTATTACATGGTTTACCTTGCCTTTCTTAGAGGATGAACAGGAGGAATTGGTTGCTTTTGTACATGCATTCCTTTGCCAAACTACAATTGTATGATTATTTTTCATTTCAAAGTTTTCTACATTTGAGGCTCCATGTTTATTATAGTTATATGTGCACAATATATATCATCATTGTATATGACTAGTTTTACCTTGCTTTCTTAGGAGAGGAACTGGAGGATTTGGTTTCCTTTTGCGAAGTCATTCCTTTACCATAACTATAATTGTATGACATTTCAAAATTTTCTACATCTGAGGCTCCATGTTTACTATAGCATATATGTACAGTGTTGTCATCATTCCATATATGACGGTTTACCTTGCTTTCTTAGGAGATGGAACAGGAGGAGCTGGTTTCTTTTGGGTACTCTGAAGTATACTATAATTATCTACCATGGCATTTAAATTTTTAAGGACAACATGAGAGTTTATTTACTTGCCTTATTTCTGTACCAGTAATAGTAGGAGAATCAAAACACTTGTAGCTGTACTTGTACAAACTGCTATCCTTTACTCTTCCTGACTTAAGTTTGTAGGGCATTAGTGGCCTAACAAATGACAATATGCAATGTAATTGCTAGTAATATTACTCAAAATATTGAAACAGGTACACCGCAATTTGCTCACCATCATGATCACATACAATATCCTACATACTTTTTTATGCGAATTTTCAGTTAGTATTATGTCATCATAATGAGTCTTTAGAATCTACAAAACTTTTGGAAAACTCCATATTAAATATCATTTTGTGATAAACATCTGATTACCTATTTGAGAAAATATCATTGTTATCATGTACAAAGTACTGTTCATCATGAAGCTTTGTTCTTCTACCAAATAGTAATAATGTTCATTGTTCATCATCTCTTCCTTTCATTTTAATGTCCTCTGTATATATTGTAATGACATCTCATTGTTTTAACTTGTTTTAAAAGACAAACTTTGGTTTTAATTTGTAATTTCTGTTTTGATTTAAACTTCTTAAAAATACAAACCTGATATATTATGCAACAAAGACAAAGAAAAAAATGACAAGCCACCAGCAGCACCAATGGTACTGAATAAAATCACTTTGTCTTTTGTAGTGGCACTAGTGAGTACTGGCATTGAATTATTTGACAGAAAATAAACTGATATCACTGTTAATGCCTGTCCCATCAACTACTATTTTCTAGAAACTATTGTCCAATTTTGTAATATAGTCAATAGTGTGATGTTGTGTAATTAGATATAGCAGATAATCTTAGCTATCATTTGTATTGTATGTTCACTGTCACATTGTAAAGTGCTATCTGATATATAGTCTGAAGTTATTGAACAATAACAGACATTATTCAATACTGTAATTATGACTTGAGTAATCTCAGTGAGTTTACTTTCAGTGTTATTTAGCTATTATAATAATAAACTGTATTAAATATTGTCATTGTTCTATAACTTACTATCCACGAGATAACAGTATCCCAATCCATTGATATACATAACAATCATTTGTTGTCATATACTTTAAAGGAATGATGTAAAAATTGAATATTAAAAGAAACTAACTAGGAATTAGTATATTTTGAGATTCCAAAACCATGTCCTTCTTTAGTTTTGTGCGTGACACTGACAAACAATATTTGAGAGTGGATTCAGATTTCCTATTAATTGAAAGTATTAAAGTATCTATTAAAATTTTTCATGTCACCACAACACAATGATCGTATTTTGATTTGGTCAGATTAAAGGAAGATCCTGTCAAAATTCCTCTCCCCTCTTCTGGTGTTAGTGGTTTAATTTTTATGAATTATTTCAGTTGAGAAACTCTCTGTGCTAACTTCAATGTTTGGAGCACCTCTGGGGACTACAGAATAGTAAACACATTTGTAAACATGTATGACTTAATTAATACTAATTATATATAATTTCTTATTTATATGCTTGTTTCTTTATTTACCCGTCTCTTTAGTAAAAAATATTTATGCAAAGGTTTTCCTATACCAGCAATAAGAACTGCAGAAACATTAACTGCATATGGAGTATAGGAGCCTATAAATAGTATATAAATTATAACAATATAATTGGAAGATGAACCAAACTCAGAGCTTGTTTTGTGTTATGTATACGTTTTCTTCGGATTAAATGATGACAGATTGATTTTTTGTTCAAACTCCTAATACGGATGTAGTAGTATAAAAAATTCCTTTGAAAACAATGGGGTTTCCATGAATGTTGACAGATGATGTAGATAGACATTGATAGTCAAATGCTGTAGGTGCCCGGCTCTTAATTCCCATATGCCATAAATAATTTTATAACACCTTTTATCTTTATTTCTTTTTGTATGTATATTAATCCACCCATTCAATCTAACCTGACTGTCAGTTATATTGTAGACATAGTCTACTGAGGTCTTTACTCACTAGTTGGAGCTGAAGACTACTCCTACTGGTTGATAGTGTGAGTCCCGTCAGTAGATATGAATTGTGAATGATATATACAGTCTAGGTAGATATCTCACTACCATTGTATAGTTGATATACAGATATAGCTAATACACCATTAGGTATCAATGGGGCTTCCAAGAATTTGAAAGATAAGAATAAAAACAAGATTAAATTTAGGAGAAATTGGAGTAAATTGGTAGGTTATAATTATTAATAAAGTTGTCGTCATTTTACCTCTGTAATTAAAAACAACCACGGTTTTTTTCTTTTCCATTAGGTCCATGGGGTTAAACAAAAAAATTGAAGTAAATGGTTTTCAATAATACAGAACATTAATTCCTGAGTGGGTCTGGTATTTACGAGTTATATTTGAATATTAAATCATATGTAACCAAAAATTCCATATTGTGATTGAATGGAGGATCCGTTATTAGCAGTGTGTTGGGGAGTTGGAAAGGTCATGCTTGAAATCTTCAGAAAAAAGGGTTTTAATAAATATTTAAAATATTTTATTTAGAACTAATTAATGCCTTAATAAATGCGATTATTAAAAAAACCTTTTATTTACCATGTGCAAGAAAGTAT
>NW_024533769.1:0-45042 GCF_016097555.1 Gigantopelta aegis | reverse complement strand
AAATTTGTGACCTTTGTTCCCCTCGCGTATGGTCGATTTGGGGTTTCTTCCCAATCAACCCCGTCTTGTTTAGTGGTCTGGTGGATTGATAAGTCATCTGATTCACGGGGGTAGATCCTGGTAACACATCCCGGTATCGAGGTCAAACTGAGAGGATAATGGCACCGAAGGTGTAGGGTGTAAACGATCACATTACCCCGTATCCCCCCCCTCTGCTGTGTCGCTCTGTTCCCTTCTCCCCATCCTCTAACACACACACACACACACACCAACACACGCACACACGCGCACACAGACCCAGAGAGAGAGAGAGAGAGAGAGAGAGAGAGAGAGAGGAGAGAAGAGAGAGAGAGAGAACAGAGAGAAAGAGCAAGAGAGAGAGAGAGAGAGGGACATAGAGAAATACACAGACACACACACACACACAGAGAGACACAGGCACACACATATATACACACACATACACCTATACACGTGCGCACATACATAGATACAAGACACCCACTACATACACACATACCATACACACATGCACACACAGACAGACAACAGACATACACCACATACATTCACACAAACACACACATACACAAAAAATACGCACAAACCCACCCATACACACACATACCACAAACCACACACACCACCATGTACACATACATACACACATCCACACACATATACACATGCACGAGCCATACACCCATATATCCACACAAACACCGCGCGCGCATATATTACAAGTGACTTTTTACGACCGGATACAGGACATATTTTTGGGGTTTCTTATTTGCGCTTTCTCTCTGATTCCTTCCCTGCCTACCACGAACACATACACACACACACACAACACACACATAACGCACGCCCGTCACACCCATGACTACACAAACGATCAGGCTGGTCGGGTCCCAGTGGTAAAGCTACGCGCGTAACCCGCACACGCATACACACACGCATGAGTCGTAGCCCAGTGGTAAAGTTACGCGCGCCCGCACACGCATACACACACGTATGAGTCGGATCCCAGTGGTAAAGTACGATTCGCTGCCCGCACCACGCATACACACACGCATGAGTCGTAGCCCATTTGGTTAAAGTACGCGCGCCCGCAATGCCATACACACACGCATGATTCGTTAGCCCCAGTTGTAAAGTACACGCGCCCGCACACGCACGCATTCACACACACGCATGAATTGTGTAGCCCAGTGGTAAGTACGCGCGGCCCTACACGCATACACACACGCATACACACACGCATACACCCACGCATAAGTCCGTAGCCCAGTGGTAAAGTACGCGTATTGCCGCGCACACGCACAAACCCCACACGAATACACACCGCTTAAGTCGTAGCCCAGTGGTAAAGTACGCGCGCCCGCACACGCACAAACACTCGCATACACACACAGCATAAGTCGTAGCCCAGTGGTAAAGTACGCGCGCCCGTACACGGGCAAATACACATCAAGCATAAGTCGTAAGCCCAGTGGTAAAGTACGCGCGCCCCGTTCCACGCATACCACACACGCATCCACACACACGCATAGGTCGTAGCCCATTGGTAAAGTACGCGCGCCCCGCACACGCACACACCACACGCATACACACATGCAATAAGTCGTAGCCCAGTGGTAAAGTACGCGCGCCCCGTACCACGCATACACACACCGCCATAAGTCTTATAGCCCAGTGGTAAAGTCCGCGCGCCCGACATATTATTCGAATACACACACGCATGAATCGTAGCCCATTGGTAAAGTACGCGCGCCCGTACACGCATACACACCACGCATAACACACCGCATAAGTCTTAGCCCAGTGGTAAAGTACGCTCGCGCCCGTACACGCATACACACACGCATTAAAGTCGTAGCCCAGTGGTAAAGTACGCTCGCCCGCACACGCATACACACACGCAATGAATCGTAGCCAGTGGTAAAGTAAACGCGCGCCCGCACACGTATATACACACACATGAGTCGTAGCCCAGTGGTATAAGTACGCGCGCCCGCACACGCATACACACACACGCATGAGTCGTAGCCCAGTGGTAACAGTCTTCGCGCCCCGCACACGCATAGACACACGCATGAATTGTCGTAGCCCAGTGGTAAAGTAACGCGCCCGCCCGTACAATACGCATACACACACCGCATAATCGTATAGCCCAGTGGTAACAGTTTGCGCGCCCTTACACGCCTACACACTAACGCGCATGAATCGTAGCGCAGTGGTAAAGTACGCGCCCGCGCACGCGCATACACACACGCATACCCACACACATACACCCCGCATGAATCGTAGCCCAGTGGTAAAGTACGCGCGCCCGTACACTCATACACCACACGCATACACACACGCCATGGAATCGTTAGCCCAGTTGGTAAAGTACGGCGCCCCGTACACGCATACACACACGCATACACACCACGCATCCACACACGCATACAACACCCGCATACCACACACGCCATGTCCGTAGCCCAGTGGTAAAGTACGCGCGCCCCGTACACCATACACACACACCCCATACACACACGCATGAGTCGTAGCCCAGTGGTAAATTCCTTGCGCGCCCGTACACGCATACACACACGCATACACACACGCATACCCACACGCATACACACACGCATACACATACGCATACACACACGCATGAGTCGTAGCCCAGTGGTAAAGTACGCGCGCCCGTACACGCATATACACACGCATACACACACGCATACACACACACATACACACACGCATACACACACGCATGAGTCGTAGCACTGTGGTAAAGTACGCGCCCCCGTACACGCATACACACACGCATACACACACGCATACACACACGCATGAGTCGTAGCCCAGTGGTAAAGTACGCGCGCCCGTACACGCATACAAACACGCATACACACACGCATACACACACACACGCATGCACACACGCATACACACACGCATGAGTCGTAGCACAGTGATAAAGTACGCGCGCCCGTACACGCATACACACACGCATACACACACGCATGAGTCGTAGCCCAGTGGTAAGTTACGCGCGCCCGTACACGCATACACACACGCATACACACACGCATGAGTCGTAGCACAGTGGTAAAGTTCTTTCTTGATGAGCGGTCGCTGTAGAATTGATCCCCATCGATGTGCTCATTGGTCTATTTCTATAAATTTAGTTCCAGTCAGTGCACCACAACTGGTATATCAAACCCCATGGTAGGTGCTGTCATGTTTGTGGGATGGTAACCTATAAACGATTCCTTGCTACTGGTGGTACAAACTGTAACGGGATTTCTCTCTATGACTATCAGAATTAGCAAGTTGTTTTCAGATCCCATAGCCAATGATTAATATATAATTGTGCTCTAGTGGTGTCGTTAAACAAAACAAACTTTATATACACGCATATACACGCATACATACAAATAAAACATACACATACATATAAACACACAAAAACTTATGAACGCTGTTATCATATTCATAACACGTAAAAGTTACAGACGTGAAAAAGGTGAAAATACACCATAGCATGACGTCTTTGTCACATTCGCCAGACTCAGACCCAGTTTCGGTGTGTTTTAGGCTTTAGAATGTTATATTGACAGCAGATTCAGGACAGTTATAAGAAACAAGATGTCCGTTTATCACTAATGCTAGTATCAGACTACCAGCTGCCAGCGCAATGTTGGCCAACTTTCTGCTGTCATGACTTCTACGACTGTCTAGTTGCTAGTCTGAGCGCTCTTACAACTCGATTCTCGTCGTACAACCCATGAGTTGTTAGTTTGAGCGCACCCGTCGTAACTCGGGAATTGGGGAAATTACAACGCAACCGTCTTGTTGGCCAACTTCGTCGTAACAATTGACAGTCTGATACTAGCATTAGTCAATAATTGATTCCGAAATCATTCATTCTGTCAGTCAGACAAACAGTCAGTCAGTAGATAACGTTTGGAAGTTTGTTTGGTTTAACGACACCACTAGAGCACATTGGGTAACTCGGAACAGTTAGAGTTTGTTTTGTTTAACGTTACCACTAGAGTACATTGATTAATAAATCATCGGCTATCGAATGTCAAACATTTGGTAGTTTTGACATATAAATTTAGAGAGTAAACCAGCTACTATGTTCCATTAGTGGCAAGGGATCTCACAGACAGGATAGTACATACTACGGCTTTGATACACCAGAAATAGCCCAATGGGCCCACCGATGGGGATCGATCCTAAACCGACTGCGCATCAAGCTACGTCCTGCCCAAATCTGTAATCTGGAAGATGTGTAATATTTACTTAGTCTCTAGAGATCTGTCCTGAGTTCCTCGTTGGTGGGCCCATCGGGCTACTTATTGTTCCAGCCAGGGCACCGCGACTGGTATATCAAAGTCTGTGGTATGTGTTATCCTGTCTGGGGGATGGTGCATATAAAAGATCCCCGTGCTGCTAATCGAAAATAGTAGCTCATGAAGTGGCGACAGCGGGTTTCCTCTCTCAGTATTTTGTGGTGGTCCTTAACCCATATGTCCTGACGCCATATAACCATAAATAAAATGTGTTGAGTGCGTCGTTAAATAATACATTTCCTTCCATTCTTCTTACAGATTTAAGCATGTACGCAGGTGAGACAAACGGACGTCAGCCACGACGTAATCAACGAGTCCGTGTCGGCATCATCGCCTTCTCGGCGGGTTTCTTCCTCCACGTGATTGCCATGATGACGCCCCTACTGTGTGTGGTCGACCACTCCAACTACGACGGCTTGTGGTATGGGTGCAAACTGTTTTAGTTTCGAGGAGGGACTGTAGATACATCCCGACCCGGAACAATTCTGGTATGTCGTATGTTCACGTCCGTGCGTGTGCGTGTAAATGTGAGCGCGCGCGTGTTTGTTTGTGTGTGTGTGTTGTCTTCTTTGTGTGTGTGTGTGTATGTGTGTGTGTGTGTATTTGTCTGACAGAGCTATATATATATTATATATATATATATATATATATATATATATTATATATATAAGCTCTGTCAGACCAAATACACACACACACATACCACACACCACACACACACACACAAAGACACACACACACACACACACAAGCACGCGCGTGTGTGTCTGTCTGTGTGTCTGTCTGTCTGACTGTCTGTCTGTCTGTCTGTCTGTCTGTATGTATGTATGTATGTATATATACATATACATAGACATAGACATAGACATAGACATAGACATATACATATAAAATACATATACATATACATACATACATACATATGTAGATTGTAGACCCGATGCATATGGTTGAGTTAAAGAACTTCCTTTTGATGGAAGCTTCGATAGCTCAGAGCGTATTTGTGAGGCCAGAACGGATTTAATTATCCCCTTCGCCAGTGCGTTAATATCTATGTATGTAACAGTCAACCTCGACATACATACCATATATAGATATTCATACATCAATACATACTAGCCAGTGCCAGGTCTTCCCACTGTTCCATGCACGTAAGCGGGATCGACCGCGTATATTGTAGGCCCCATGCATATGGTTGAGTTGAAGAACTTCCTTTTTATGGAAGCTTCGATAGCTCAGAGCGTATCGTGGTTAGTCTTGCAATTTGCGGGCGATTCGGTGCCACAGGTTCGAGTCCCAGGAACGGCATGGGACAATTTGTGAGGCCAGAAAGGATTTAATTATCCCCTGCGACAGTGCGTTAATATCTATGTGTGTAACAGTCAACCTCGACATACATACAATATATAGATATTCATACATCAATACATACATATATATATATATATATATATATATATATATATATATATATATATGTATATGTGTATGTGTATGTGTATGTTTATGTGTATGTGTATGTGTATGTGTATGTATGTATGTGTGTGTGTATGTATGTGTATTTATGTGTATATGTGTATGTATATGTATATGTATGTATATTGAATGTTTAAGGGTACAGACACACATGCATACATACACACACTTACATACACACATACATACATACACAAATACATACATGCACAGACAGACACATATATAATGACACACACATACACACACACAGAGATACACAGATACAATGTAACATGCCCACACCAACACACATACACACACCTTCACCACACTCTCATCTCTCTCTCTCACTCTCTCTCTCTCTCCCTCTCTCTCTCTTCGCGTCTCTCTCTCTCTCTCTCTCTGTCTCATAGATCCCTTTCTATATATATATATATTCATATATATATATATATATATATATATATATATATATCTATATATATAATATATCTATATATCCCGTATATATATATCCTCTTACAGACAGACAGTCAGACAGACAGACAGATCCATACATACATATACACACACACACACATGTATATATATGAGAGAGAGAGAGAGAGAGAGAGAGAGAGAGAGAGAGAGAGAGAGAGAGAGAGAGTGTGTGTGTGTGTGTGTGTGTGTGTGTGTGTGTGTGTGTGTGTTTGTATGTGTGTTGGTGTGGGCATGTATCTGTGTATCTGTGTGTGTGTATGTGTGTGTCATTATATATGTGTGTGTCTGTGTGTGTATGTATGTGTGTATGTATGTATGCATGTGTGTCTGTAAGTGTGTGCATCTGTACCCTTGAACAATGAATTGAAATATTGAACGTCTATCTCATCCTAGAGTTTTGATCAGATAGTTATAAAACATGGCACTGTTATTCTCTGGGACAGTTTCCACAAACTAATAGAGATATATTTAGGACATTTTGAATCTGTGATTTTTCTTTAATTAAAATTTATTATTTTAAAAACTATATAAATTTAACACTAGCAATTTAAAACTCCATCTTCCCCTAAATGTTTTGCTGCATAGTTTAATGTCATATTCTGGTGTGCGTTCTTCACAAAAACAAATAGAGACATATGTAGACATTTTTTAATTTTTAAAATGTTTATTTAAAACCTTCAATATACATTTAACATTGAATCTTCTTCTATAGTTTTTATCGAATAGTTCGGAAACTTAGTAGTATTATTCTCTGGGGTAGTGGTCACAAGCAAATAGAAAGATGATGTTTTAATTTTTATTTTTGTATTGAATTTTTTTAATTGAAATAAAATGTGACATTGAAAAATTACATAAATTCTTAAAGTTGACAAAATAATATTCTAAGGTATTCTTTACTAATTAATAAATTATCTATTATTGAAAAAAAAAATCTTAGCCAGCAGGACGCTATAGGTTAATATCTTACTTGTCTTGGGTTTCTTCCAGCTGAGGAGTCGATGTCGTTGTTGGGGCTAGCATGTTGTATTTTCACTTTGATTGGTATTGTGCACCACTCTTGGAAAGGAAACCGAAAGTCCCTCCTTGTGTTGACTGGGTGCATACTATTATCTGGTAAGATCTGAGTTCGAATGTCCGCTATCAGTATCCTGTTTATATGTGACAATATGGCAAGAGAGCTCTTGGTGTGAAAAACTGTCAAACTCTTTCTCTCTCTCTCTCTCACCATCTCTCTCTCTCTCCTCCTCTCTCTCTCTCCCGTCTCTCTCGCCCTCTCTCCTCTCCTCTCTCTCTCTCTCTGGCTTTAGGAGCCTGTGCCTGACGCGCTATAACAGTCCCTTGTTACTTCCCCCACGATCATTGAGAAATAGTTTTTATTTATGTTTTTTCTCCTCCCCCTCCCCCTCTCTCACTCCCCCTCTATATCTCTCTTTTCTCTTCTTACTCCCCTCTCTAGGTTTTTCACCCTCTCTCCCTTCCCCTCTTTCCTCCCCTTTTCTTTCATCCCCTTCTTCTTTTTTCCTCCCTTCTCCCTCTCTACTCCCTCCCCCAATCCATCTATCCTCGCTCCTCTCTCTCTTTCTATTCTTTCCCCCTGCACTATTCTGATCTCTCCTCATCCCTCTTTCCTCCTCCACTCATCACCCTCTCCAACTTACTCCTCTCTCTCCCTCCTTCACTCCTCCTCTTTCCTCTCTCCTCCTCTCAACCTCTCTCTCTTGATCTCGACCTCTCTCCCTCTCTCTTGTCACTCCTTTCACTTTTTGTTTCTTCCCTTCTTCTGCCACTTCTTTACTTCTTCGTCTTCTCCTTCTTCTTCCTCTCTTCTTTTCCCCCCCTCCTCTCTCCAGGTACTCTATCTCCACCTTCCTCTCTCCCGCTCTCCCTCTCTCCTCCTTTTCTCTCTCTCTCCTCTCAGCCCCCCCTCCACCTCTCTCCTCCCTCCCCTCTTCTTTCTCCCCTCCTCTCTCCTCTTTTCTTTTCTCGTGTTTTCTCTCTTTCCTCTCTCTCCTCATCTCTCTCCTCTTATCTCTTATCCTCCTCTCTCTCCTACCCCCCCTTATCGCTCATCGCTCTTTCTCTTCCCCTTCATCTTCGCCCTCTCCCTCCCTCTTCTCCCATGCACTCTCTCCCACCCATCTCTCCTCTTTCCTTCTCTTTTCCCTCTCGCTCCTCCTTTCTTTTCCATCCTCTCTCTCGTCTTCTCTCTCTCTCCTCTCTCCTCCTCCTCTCTCCTCTCTCTTCGACTTTCTCTCTTCTCCTCTTTCTCCTCCTCTCTCTCCCTCATCCTCTCTCTCCCACTCTCTCCTCTCTCTTCTCTCTCATCGCCCCTCACTTCCTCCATCCTTCTCTCTCCCTCTCTCCTCTCCCTCTCCTCATTTTCTCCCTCTCCTCTCTCTCTCTCTCTCCTTCTCCTCTCTCTCACTCTCTCTCTCTCTCTCTCCTCTCAGCTCAGGCTTTAGGAGTCTGTACTGACGCTGTATAACAGTTACTATAACTTCCATGATCACTGAGTAAATAGTTATTACACTTCTGTTCTTCAATAAAGAAATATAAATGTCGTAAAATATTTACATACAATGACAAACCAGGGTAAAACCTAATTGGAGCGATCAACAAGAAGAACCTTTATGTAGAGAATTTCACCAATTTATCTGTGATATTTGTATTTTTGCACAGTTCTTTACACTGTGTTGTTATTTAAATCTTGAATTTTTATATTGATGTTGATCATCACTTTATTTGTTTGTATTACCATAGTTTGACACCCAATAGCCGATGTATTTTTCATGCTCGGGTGTCGTTAAAATTTCATTCATTCATTCAGCCCCGCACCACGATGAGCAATGGTACAGGCAGGGGTTATCGACATGTATGAAATAAATAATGTGTAAATATTTTAACTTTTTAATTCCAGGGGTGTTTGCCCTACTCACGGTCATCCTATTTGGAGTCAAGCATCCAAAATATCTGAGTTGGTCGTTCAAACTGGATTGTGCCTCGGCAGCCATTTTGCTGCTTTCTGCGGGAATCTGTCTGTCCGGTATTGGACAGGACCAGTATGAGATGCTCTCATAGAAACCGATTTAAAAACGATTTGTGGACAGAAGCGATTTATCGCCAGGGAAGTTATAGGTGCATTCGCTATGAAGCGATTTATTGATCCACATAAAATATGTGTGTGCGTGAATGTACCTACATGTACGTGTGTATATTTGTGTAAGTATGTGCGCTTGTACTTGTGTGTGTATGTGTGCGCGTGTGCTGGCGTTGGTATAATACCAACCTCTTCCTTCTCTTCATCATCATGATCATCA
The DNA here is from genome assembly GCF_016097555.1 of Gigantopelta aegis. NCBI lineage: Eukaryota > Metazoa > Mollusca > Gastropoda > Neomphalida > Peltospiridae > Gigantopelta > Gigantopelta aegis. The sequence goes on along the minus strand of NW_024533769.1, from coordinate 35,432 downwards.
CGATCATCATCGTCATCCCCATCATAATCATAAATAAAATATAAGTTTGCATTAAGTCAGAGTATTTTTGTTGTTATTTAAACTATTTTCGGTATTATAAGGCAGACAGTTTTCGTCTGGGATGTGATAGACCGTGGAATTCGCACACCGAGGTCGGGACACTAAATTACTTCCTGTCCTAATTAGTCCGCCCAGTTTATCAAATGTCCCACCCCAAATTATTTATTTACCTTTCATGAAGATTCTTCCCATACGTCTGTCTCGCTTTTCATCCATCCGCCCGTTCGTCTGTTCATCAATCTATCTGTATTTTACTGTACGTCTGTCTGACTATCTATCCATATATCGGTTTATCTCTGTCAAGCTACCTACATCTCTGTCTATCTATATACAGACACACACCACACACACACACACACACGGAGGCGCGCCCATACACACACAGTGGCGCGCGCGCATACACATATACAGAGGCGCGCGCACACACACACACACACACACAGAGGCTCGCACCCGCACACATACACACACACACATACACACAGAGGCGCGCGCACACACACACATACATACACACACACACACAGAGACACACACACACACTCACACAGGCGCGCATACACACAGTGGCGCGCACACACATACACACTGAGGCGCGCACACACACACACACATACACACAAAGGCGCGCACATACACACACACACATACACAAACATACACACAAAAAGGCGCGCAAACACATATCCACACATACCGATGATAACACACAAAAATTCTGTCCAACACACAGGCGCGCCACACAACACGCACGCATTCACACGCACGCACACAACATACACATATACGCACGCACGTACGCACACACACGCATACAGTTTAGAGAGTATATCATATAACGTCATTGTTTATAGCAGGGGATTTTTGTTTTGTTACTCACCAGCCACGTGTTCAGTGTCAATAATATGACGATTTTCTGCGTTGCGTTGGCCGTTTCCATTCACTAGTGCCGAGGGAGTTATCTTCTTGTCACCAATTTATCGTGGTTAAGTTGGGATCGTGCTCATAGCAAGGTCGCCGGTACGGCTTAGCATAGTAGGTACAAGGCTGAAAGTACAGGTTAGTAGCTTTGGTCGTACCCTGTACAGTGTGCATAGGACAGCGTGACTTGAACCTTAATTGGATATAGGCACGAAAATAAGGTGGATAGGAGAGAGAGAGAGAGAGAGAGAGAGAGAGAGAAGAGGGGGGGGAGAGAGAGAGCAGTGTGAGATGAGAGAGAGAGAGAGAGAGAGAGGAGTATAAATATTAGGGAGAGTGCGAGATGAGAGGGAGGGAGGAGAGAGGATGAGAGTAAGGAGATTCACAGTTGCCACTTCTGGAAACACATTGCAGCTGCTGTGCTCGCCACTCCAGGTCCTGGAAGAGACGGAGACGTTTAAAGAGAATTAGGAGGGGAAATGGGAGATAAAGAGGAGGGAGAAGAGGTATGGGAATAAAAAGGAAAATATGGAGGGGAGTGAAGAGAGAGGAAAATGAAAATGAAAGGGAGATCTGGGGAGAGAGAGAGAAAGAGATGGAGAGGAATGGGAGATTAAAGAGTTTGTGAGATGGTATAGGTGGTGGGGATGGGAGGGATAGATAGGGAGGAGGAGAGAGAGAGAGAGAGAGGGAGAGAGAGAGGAGAAGAAGAGGAGGAGAGAGAGGAGAGGGGAAAGAGAGAGAGAGGAGGAGAGGGGGAAAGAGAAAAAGGAGAGAACAGAGAAATTAGGCAGGAGAAAGAGAGAGAGATGGAAAAGAGAAGGGAGCAAGACAGACGATAACATAAGCACAGAGGAATATCAGGAAGAAACACATGGCACATAGGAGCCTGACTAGAAACACACCAGTAACAATGAACACAGAAAATACACACAGAGACAAACTGACAGCATATTAATAAGAGAGAGGGGGAAAACAAAGGGAGAGGGAGAGACGAGAGCGGAGAGAAGGAGTTGGAAGAAGTTAGAAGGGAGACAGAGAAGATGCTGAAAAAAGAGAGAGAGAGGGACTAGAATGTCAGAAGAAGGAGAAGCAGAGAAGGAAGGGAGGGAGGAGAGAAAAGAGGAGGAACAATGCGGGGAAGGGCGGTGAAAAAAGGAGAAGTGAGAGGAGGAGGCGAAAGGGGAGAGGAGGAGGGAGGAGAGGAAGAGGATGGGGAAGAGCGGAGAAGCGAGGGCAGAGGGGGGACCGAGGAGAGGGAAGGGAAAGGGGAGGGAGAGAAAAGAAGAGCAGAAGAGGTAGGGAAAAGGCATTGAAGGAGAAAAGAGAGAGAGGGAGGGTGGAGGAAGAGAGAGAGGTGGAGGGGAGGGAGAGAGGATGGAAGAGAAGGGAGAGAGAGGAGAGAGAGAGGACTCACAAAGAGGAAATGAGGATGGAGGAACAGAGAGGGATGAAAAGAAAAAGACAGAGAGAGGAAATAGGGAAAGAAGGAAAAGGGAGAAAAGAAGGGGGATTGAGGAAAAAAAAGGAGGCGGTGGAGAGGACACACATACAGAAAGAGGGAAGAAGAGAAAAAAGTGAGGACATGGAGCAGGAGGGGAGGGACAGGACAGAGAGGGACAGACTGAAAACAGAAGATACGCCTTGTGAGAGAGAGGAGAGGAGAGATGGAGAGAATAGAGAAGGGGGGGAGGGGGCGTTAGAGAAAGGGGGAACGATGGAGAGGAAGAGGGGAGGGGAGAGAAGAGAGGGAAGGGGGAGAAGGAAGGAGAGGAATGGGGGAGAGGGAGGGAAAGGAGAGGATGGAGGGAGAGAGAGAGGGCAGAGAGGAGAAGCGAGAGAGAGAGAGAGGGAGGGAGGGGGGGAGAGAAAGGGAAAAAAACAAGACAGAGAGGGGGGAGTGGGAGAGAAAGAGAAAAGGGAGTGGGAGAGGTAGAGAGTTAGCGAGAGAGGGAGGGAGAGAGAGAAAGAGAAAGAGAAATAACAAAACTAAATAATTAAAAAGAAGATTTGTTTTTTTCAATGACGAGATGAAAAATAAACACAATGGGTCAAGGAAAGATAGTGACGCAAATGAACTTATTTATGCACAGATGTTAAGTCAGCACGTGTGACAGAACCATAATCCTTCGTGTCGGACTTAGCTGGTACTTCCTCATCTATTTGGAACACAGTGTACTTAACATGTATACCAAGTAAAACATGTTTTGTTTAACAACACCACTAGAGCACATATATTTATTAAGCATCAGCTATTGGATGTAAAACATTGGCTAATTCTGACATAGCCTTAGAGAGGAAACACGCTACTTGTTAGTACCAAGAGGTATTTTATATTCTCCATTCCACCAACAGGATAACATATACCACGGCCTTTTGATATACCAGTAGTCGTGCGCTGTCTGGGTCGAGACATATACCAGTGGGTCCACCGACACATGTATCTATACTTATCTATACATGTACATGCATACATTTACGACCAAATGTATAATTGTCTATTCATCTGGTTTTTTCTTACCGCAAACGTTCTGAATTATTGTTCAGCCCTATGGGTTGACATAAAATGTTACCTTTCACCCACTTATTAATACATAAATAAAGCTTCCTTTTTATTACCTTTACCCCTACGGATATGTTATATAAAAGAGCAAGGGATCTTTTATATGCGCCATCCGACATACAGGATAGCACATACCACAGCCTTTGTTACACCAGTTGTGGAGCACTGGCTGGAACGAGAAATAGCCCAATAGGCGTGCAAGCGAGTGAAAGAGCAAACAAAATGGAAACCCCAAAATACCTAAACATAAAATTAATGTCGGCCTTTGTTTTCAAGGTAGTGTCGAGTTGCCGAAAACACATTTAGAAAAACAACCTTTCCTATATTCCATGTACATGTACATTGCACAGCTCTTTACATTATTTTATTATAAATGTTGTATTATTATAATGCTGTAAATGGGCTCTGCTCTTACATTATTTTATCCTACTCTCTAAATAAAGATACAACGTCCGTCCCCCCCCGTCAGTCCTCCCACCCTACACACACACACACACACACATACACACACACACCACACACTAGAGACTGTGCCACCTCCATATGAATTGTGGCCCCCAACTCCAGATAATGTTGTACCACCTGCTCAGTAACCGATGTATAGTTAGTCCTTTGTGGTCGTTAAGCATTTTCTCTTTAATCATTAATTCAGTACCTATAAACATGTATGTAGGAAGGAGGAAATGTTTTACCGATATGGTTACGGACCACAAATATAATTAGAGAGGAAACCCGCTGCTGCCACGCCACTCCATAGGCTACTCTTTTCGATTAGCAGCAAGGGATCTTTTATATGCACCATCCCCTTAAAGGGACATTCCTGAGTTAGCTGCATTTTTTCTAGATGTTATCGACTAACAGAGACCTTTTAACGATTGTAATTACATATCAAATTTATTTTCCTGCAAAAACTATTAGTGACTGTATATTAAACGTGTTTCTGATCGTTCTAATATTTGTACTAGCGTAAATTTCATTATATTTCCTAAAATATGTTTTTGTCGTACGTAAGAAACTATTTGAAGACAAAATCCAGTTTGGGCTTCTTACAAATATTAAGACGAACAGAAACACATTGAATATACAGACACTGATATTCTAAACAAGAAACTAAATTTAATATGTAGGTTTAGTCGTAGAAATGTTTTATTAGTCGGAAACATTTTACAATGCAGCAAACTCAGGAAAGTCCCTTTAGCTGCGTCATCACTTGTCAGGTGCATGTATACCATAACGTAGTCACTAGATTCAAACAGCTGTCGGCTTCACAACCCGCAATCATTATCTCTCTGTGTGATCATTAATATAAGAACGCGACAGTTTTCTGGTCAACGCCTTTCGTCTCTGGCTCTTCTCGGAGATACAAACTAAAAAAACACAAAAAAACAAAAACACTCACACATGGCAGCCTCCTTCTCGTGGGAGCTCTGATGGCGACATTTTCCTCCATCAACGCGCAGACCAGCGCTGGTTACGCCATGTACGTCTGGACACGAGGGTTCGACCACACCGTCTCGGGCTGCGATCTCGTAAAGTTCCTCCAGTGGCAGACGTCGGACCACACGTGCTTTACGCACACGTGGGACACGGCGGGCAGACGACAGTGGCTGTGGAATACGTGCAATTTGGCGGGAAGGGAGGTTTCGAGTATATTTCTTTCCGATGTACAACAAGCTGAAGCAAGCGTTCCAGGCGAAGAGATGTGCGGGCTGCGAGGTCCAGCTGGTCAAGACGGCCGTGGCTGAAGGTCACCAGCAGGTGACGGGTCTGAAAATCTACGCGCTGTTCGCGGTCAGTGACCTGGCGGTAACGGAAGCGGAGCTGGTGAAACAAGTGGTGTGGTACAACGATAACTGTGCCGGTGAGTACAGACGGACCTGTGTTAGGCGGTCTCTTAGTGACTTCATAAGACAGATGATTGTTTATGTTTAATACAGATGTATGTACGTAACTACCTGCTTACATTCATAGGAAGGAAGGAAGGACGTGCCCATTGGACTATCTCTCGTATTTGCGAGGCTGTGGTAAGTGCTAGCATGTATGTGGGATGGTGCATATAAAATATCCATTGCTACTAATGGACAAAATGCAGCGGGTTTCCTCTCTAAGAGAGGACATCCACTATCCGGTGATTAGTAGATCAATGTGCTCTAGTGTGTCGTTAAACAACACAAAAGTTTTAACATAAAAAAAGAAAGACATGTTTTATTTAACGACGCACTCAACACATTTTGTTTACGGTTATATGGCGTCAGACATATGGTTAAGGACCACACATAACTATATTAAGAGAGGAAACACGATGTCGCCACTTCATGGGCTACTCTTTTTGATAAACTGCAAGGGATTTTATATATGTACCATCCCACAGGCAGGATAGTATATACCACGGCCTTTGATATAGCAGTCGTGATGCACTGGCTGGGACGAGAAATAGCCAAATGGGCCCACCAACAGGGATCGATCCCAGACCGATCGCTCTTGGAGAGGGCGCTTTTACCACTTGGCTACATACCGCCCCTACATTCATTGGAATACAACGATAAAGACACAAATAGAAGCATGCACACATACACAAACACGTACTCAAAAACACTCACAAACACTCGCATACACACACGCACACACGCATGCCCACTGTTTCATGCACATAAGCGGGATCGACCGCGTAGCTTATAGGCCCTACACAAATAGTCGGTTAAAGCGCATTTAAAAAAAAAGAATAACTCGATAGCCGATAATGTATCGTGGCAAGCCTGAGAGGTGCGGGCGGTTCGTAGCCACAGGTTCGTGTCCCAGTAATGACATGAGACAATTTGTGAGGCCAGAAAGAATTTACTTATCCCCCGAGCCTGTACGTTAATATCTATGAATGTAATAGTCAAGCCCGACATATATACAATATATAGCTATTTATACATCAATACATAAATACTCTTGTTTGTTTGTTTGTTTGTTGTTGGTTAGGATGTTGTTTTGGAGTTTGTTTGTTTGTTTGTTTGTTTGTTTTTTGTGGGGGTTTTTTGTTTCCTTTTTCTCTGGGTTTTGTTTTTTTGTTGGTTTGTTGTTTTTTTGGGGGGAGGAGATATTGGGGTGGGGACATAAGAAATAAAAAAAATTATAACAAAATTAAAACTATAAATAAAAATGATTTTTATCTTCCGTACAGCTCTAACATGTGAACGATTTGATGGCGTTGCCGTGAAACAACGAAGCGTACGCCCCAGATAAAGGAATGCTGACGTGGGCGACACGAGTGGCCTACCTCGAGCAAGCTTGACGCCAATCGCGGTGAACGCGGCGACGCAGCAGCAAGGTCATCTTTATCTTTTGACGCAGGCCTAACTCAATGAGCTGGCACTGGGGGATTCGCAATGACGGCCAGAATGACTTCACCGTGGCGCAGCAAAACACAAGAACGCAAACGCGTTTCATATGATTGACATCTTCGACAGTACTGGATGTTTTCAGTAGTGTGATTTTTGGTTCTTCTGTTGTTGTTACGGTGTTGTTGTTTGTTGTTGTTTTTTTTTCTTTTGTAGTTTTTTTGTGTGTGGTGTGTGTGTTTGATTTGTTTGTTTTATGCTTAAAATATAAAAAATTATTTGTTTTCAGTTGTGTGTGTTTTGTGTGTTGTTTATTTAATCGTTGTTTTGTGTTTGTTTTCTTTGTTTTTTATGTTTTGTTTTTGTGGGGGTCTCCTTTTTGTTTTTTTGGGGGGAGGGGGAGGGGGGGGGGGCGGGGAGGGGGACCCCCCCGGATAGTTTGGTTTGAAATTCCTTGATATGTTTCCTGTTGTTTGGTTCTGTGGACCTATTATATATCATTTTTTTTTGCAGAATCTATTAAAACATCGGGGCTGACAACATAATTGACAATAACAACCAGTAAATGCTGCTATAATGCCCCATCTCAATACCAAATCAAGAAATGTTAACTGTATGATAAGACATAATCATCAGCGTCGATTATGCATATTTGAAAATTCTTTTATAATATCACAACGGCGGCCTGTCCCATAGGGGGGGGGTGGGGGAAGGATGTCTAAAAGGTGTTCGAAGAAAAAAAACTAAAAGAGAAGGTATGTTGGGAGGGTGGGGGGGGGTAGAACATCCCATCAACATAATTTGAAAATAAGTATGATTTATTTGGGTTACCTATACGGTCTTCTTGTTGACTGTAATACAAAATTACTATTACGCATACACTTACTATTTGAATGTCGTTTTTATTCAATATGGCGGCTATAATGGGAAGCACATTTGACCCCTTACTGCAAATAGGTTGGAAGTGGTATGTCAATATTTTAATATAAACATTTTAGGGGGAACATGGAAAGGTTTATGTTATCTTCTTCCTACAAAACAGTTTTTTATTAATTTTGTAGATTGTATACAAATACTTCGAATAATAGTTGTGTATTCCTGTCCCCCCCCCCCCCCCCAGTTTGAAATTCAAGATGGCGTCTATAATGGGAAGCCCACTGACTGCAATAGTTAGCTTTAGTTTGAAAAATTTTTGACTGTTGTTCTCATGTTTTAGGTCTAGCCTTCACACAACCGTTCCTACCCTGCAATAAGACATATCGATCGTAATGAACCCAAGCGGGCAGTTACGCCCCGCAGCAGTATACTCCAATAAACCGATATTTACAAAACAAACATTTTACACACACCAACAAAGGTCAGTCTCCTTGATAAAGAATAATAATTAAGAATGAAAAAGCTGAACATGAGTTTGTATTTTTTAAATTTCGTTCTCCTCTCCTCAAAACAGGAACACAACAAAAAATACCCACAATGCCTATTTGGGCTATTTCTCGTATTTCGAGGCTGTGGTATGTGCTCTTATCCATGTTGCTATACGTTCTTTACAAACGAGTGGGATATTTGTACATGCTAACGCGGCTATAATAAGCCAAAACCATATCTTTAACTTCCCCACACATGTTTGAAATCGAACAATGACAGTTACGGGAGGAACGTAGCACAGTGTTAAAAACGCTGTGCCTGTTGTGCGGTCGTTTTTAACGATCGATTTGACCCCGTCGGTGGGCCTATTGGTATATTTCTTCTTCCAGCCAGTGCACCACGACTGGTATAGCAAAGCGTGGTGCGTGCTATCCTATCTGTTGGATGGTACATATAAAACATGCCTTGCTACTAATGGAAAAGAAAATGTAGCGGGTTTCCTCAAAGTCGATGTGCTGGATTTGCAAAGCCCGTTTGTCTTAAGCGCAGGAGTTTAAAGCACTTGTAAATGTGTGTAGTTACACGGCGGTGTATCATATAAACAGTTTAAATTTAAAAAAAGCATTGTAAAATGTGTGTAGTTACACGCGTGTATCATATAAACAGGTCAAAACAGTTTAAGCATTGTTGTAAAAAGTGTGGTGTAGTTACACGCGTGTATTCATATAACGGAGTTTAGGAAGCATTGTAAATGTGTGTGAGTTACACGCGTGTATCATATAAACAGGAGTTTAAGGGATAAGCATTGTAAATGTGTGTAGTTACATGTGCGTATCATATACACAGGCGTTTTAAGGCATTGCAAATGTGTGTAGTTACAAGCGCGTATATCACATAAACAGGAGTTTTTAAGCAGCTGCAAAGTGTGTAGTTACACGTGCGTTTCCAACAGAAACAGGTGTTTAAGCATTGCGAATGTGTGTAGTTACACGCGCGTATCACATAAAACAGGTTGTTAAGCATTGCGAATGTGTGTAGTTACACGCGCGTATCACATAAACAGGTGTTTAGCATTGCGAATGTGTGTAGTTACACCGCGCGGATAATCACATTAAACAGGTGTTTAAAAAGCATTGCGAATGTTGTAGTTACACGCGCGTAATCACATAACCAGGGTGTTTTAAGCATTGCTAATGTGTGTTAGTTTACCCACGCGCGTATCACATAATACAGGTGTTTAAAAAAAAAAGCATTTGCAAATGTGTGTAGTTACACGCGCGTATCACATAAACAGGTGTTTAAGCATTGCAAATATATGTAGTTACACGCGTGTATCACATAAACAGGTGTTTAAGCATTGTAAATATATGTAGTTACACGCGTGTATCATATAATCAGGAGTTTAAGCATTGTAAATATATGTAGTTACACGCGTGTATCATATAAACAGCCTTTGTAAATTCAGCCCTATGTGTCAAAATTACCAAATATTTGAGATCCAAGTGTAATTTATAATTAAGTGTGCTCTATTGGTGTCGTTAAACAAAACAAGCCTTTTTTTACTGGGACATGTTAACCCTATCGTATCTAAACCCTCCACATTGTGTCACAGAGTGGTATCAAAGAACGACAATTCTCTTTTCATTTCAATCTATTTTCGCACTTAATCCAATTGTGGTTAAAACAAGCTGTCCTGGGCACACATCTCCGCTATTTGGGTTGTCTGTCCAGGACAGTGGATTAGTTGTTAATTGTTAGTAGTTATTGAGAGAGAAGAGGATGTAGTGGTCTTACACCTACCCATTGAATCGTAAAAACTCACTATGGGTGGCAGCCGGTATCGGGCTGCGAACCTTGTACCTACCAGCCTTAGGTCCGATTGTGTAACCACGACACCACCGAGGCCGGTGACAATTCTCTCTATTGACACATTGTTTTTGTTTTACGTATTTAGGCGGTGCCCTGCCAGTCGTCGTTCTTTCCGGAAAGCTGTACCTCGTGGCACATCGGAACGGAGGCCGCCATGCTTGGGGCTATCGACCAGTTCGGCTAGAAGGGGATTCCATTGGCTAAGCCTTGCATCCACTACTTCCGGGGAGTCTACTCCTCCGGCGTGCATCCTGATTGGCCATCTCATTAGAACCGCGATATGTTTCAAGATTAATTATTAATTATTAATAACCGAACATGACACAACTGTTATACTCAACACAATTAATTAAGGGCCTAATTAATTAAGTTTTTTTCTTGTGTTATAACATGTTAGCAATGTTTGATCACAGAAGATTCCAAAATATTGTTCGAGTATACAGGCGCACGAGCTCCCATTTGTGTAAGGGGGGGGGGGGGGGGGGGGGGGGGGGGGGGGGGGGGGGGGGGGGGGCTGATTGTTACCCGAATTAAACGAAAATGCTCGAATCTGAATAACAATATTAGTGTTAGTCCTAAACGGCCACAAAACATGTGGGTATAATGATGGAAATACATGGTAAAAAGGTTTTAGGCAAGATAATTTTCCCTCGAATATATCTTTTGTTTTTACTCGATTATGTGGATTTGCTCCAGCCCTGAGATGGGGGGGGGGGGGGGGGGGGGGGGGGGGGGGGGGGGGGGGGGACAGTTGTCCGCCCTGCCCCGTGTCTCGTACGCTTATGTTTGAGTGCATTTTGAAATACCAGTAACAATGCAAGCTTTGTGTGTTTTGTAAAATCAAAGAGAAATGTATTTTGTACCATAACGAAACATGATGGGCGTATCTACTAGCCCTTAAATAATTGTGTCGAGTATATTAATATAAATGGCATGTTGCTAAGAATATTGATGCAATAAAAATAATCTGAAAAAGTATAGGTTTTGTTTTATTTGTAGATTTTATTTGTATCTGTAATTGCTATCACCATCGTCAACAATCATCATCGTCATTTTGTTCGTCGTTATCATCATTATTATTATCGTCGTGGTTGTGATCATGACAACATAGCACAGTGGTAGAATCGATCCCCGTCGGTGGGCCTATTGAGCTATTTTTCGTCCCGGCCCTTGCACCACGACTAGTACATCAAAGGCCGTGGTATGTGCTATCCTGTATGTGGGATGGTGCATATAAAATATCCCTTGCTACTAATGGACAAATGTAGCGGGTTTCCTGTATATGATTATATGTCAAAATTACAAAATGTTTGACATCCAATAGCCGATTATTAAAACGTCAGTGTGCTCTAGTGGTGTCGGTAAACAAAACAAACTCTTATTTGTGATCACGACCAACTTGTTCATCATTATTGTCACCATAATTAAAATAATAATAATCATCATCATCAACATCATTATCTTCATCATCATCAATATCATTATTATTTATAGAACACACACACACCCGCCCTCTAAAGTGCCCTTTGTAACGACTTTCCAATATAATAAAAACATTCACAACAGAGAACACTTCATTGTCCTGAAATCGCCTCTTTGAGTATCTTTATATCAATATTTTCCTGAAAGCATGACACCGACCGTCACCTTCCCCCCCCCCCTCATACATACACACACACATACACGCACATACACATACACACACACATACACACACAGACAGACACACACATACACATACACACACACATACACACACAGACAGACATACACATATACACACATACAGACATACACACACACATACACACACAGATACATACATACACACACACACACACACACAGAGAGAGACACACACGCACGCACACAAACACACATACACACACATACACACACACAGAGACACACACATACATACATACACACACACACACACATACATATACACACATACACACATATACACACACACATACACACATACACACACATACACACACTCATACACACATACACACACATATACGCACACTCATACACACATACACACACATATACACACACTCATAGACACACATATACACACATACACACACACATACATACACTCATACACACTCATACACACACATATACACGCATATACACACATACACACACACATACATACACTCATACACACTCATACACACACATATACACGCATACACACACTCATACACACATACACACACACATACACACACATACACACACATACACACACACACATACACACGCATACACACACATACACACACACATACACACATATACACACACATACACATCTTTCTCCCTTACTTTGGGAGTCCAGCTCAGTTGTCTTCGACAAATTCAAATTGTCCTTTTTAGAACTCTGTAACCCCCCCCCCCCCTTTACAGAATCCTGTATCGCCCCTGCCGCCGGTATTGCTATTTTTCGTCTTTCATTATGCTTATTTCCGTGCTTCTATCCAATTAAGGTTCAGCTATTTGGGCTGTCTGTCCAGGACAATGGGTTAGTGGTTAGTTATTAGCAGTTAGAGAGATAGAAGAGGGTGTAGCGGTCTTACACCTACCCTCTAAGTCGTTAAAACTCGCTCTGGGTGGGAGCCGGTGTGAAAGGAACGCAGGTCCGTGGTAACCGAGGTAATACTGACCTCGGTTCCTAGGAACAGTAGTCCTATCGGACCTTCATAGCTTAGCAACCAAAGTCCTACCCGGACTTTCATACCTGGTTTATTTTTAAGTTGTTTTTATCCTAGGACTTGTATTCCTACCGGATTTAAATTCCTTCTACGGCAGTGACAGAAATACTAGTCCGGCGAATTAGATGTCCGTTTGTTATGCTCTGCAATTTGCACGAGCTGACAGAAAGACACGAGAAAAAAAGTGAGGTTTTGGCAGCCTTCCCTCGTAGTGTGATGGATAAGTGTACGAGTCACTTAGGATTATTGTGGGTTCTAATATCTATGTCATAATAGTATTTTTAAGTTTGAGTATCAACTCAATTCTTTTTTGACGTCATAGACTTGTGGATCAGACACCTTAGTGAATTTTTGTAATCGTCTTACATTTTTGTTAGCATATTGAAGTAGGACGAATATCTTTTTTCAAAAGTATATGATGCAACTACAGATATAAAGTAGGCTATATGTTCACGTGTTCAACACGAAGAAAAAACCCAAAAACACCAACGATATGTAGCCCAAAATTGTTTTTAAAAATATATATATGAAAACGTAACTAAAAAAACCCACCTTAACATTTGGCGAACAGTAAAAGCTAATTTCTATATACACCAACATAATTTTTAATAATATGTTTTATAAGTTTATATTTTGACGGTAAGTCACAATCCGATTAATTGTGATTTTCTTAATCTTTGTCCGATCGGACTTCCATTCCTCGGAATCCTAGTCTGTGGGGCTTGTATTCCTAGGAATTTAAGTCTGTTGGGCGTGCATTCCGATGAATATAAGTCCGTGAGACTTTTTATTCCTGGTACTCCTAGTCCACAGGACTTTCAGTCCTAGTATTCCTAGTCCTCTGGAATTTATTTCCTATATTGTGCTTATTACATATATATGATTCCTGAAAATCCCTGAAATAAAACTTTGAAAACTGTACTTAGTTCTAGTAGTTAGTACTTATAACTAGTACTATAATGACCAGTTACTACAATATAAAAAATAACAGGAATAATAAGCATGACAAATTGGCTTTTATTGATGAACAATTACAAATGGTATTAAAGCACTTGAAATTAATTATCACTGACTGCCTTGTGGCAGTTTTGACCATCATAAGCATAAAAGACGAGTTGGGGAAAAGGTCTCTGTTTCATTATACCTGGCCGTTAGGAACATCATAAACGTTCGAGACTGGGTGGAGGTGGGGGTAGGGTGGGGGCAATAGACACGTTCGGGAAAAATGAGCTGGCCTGAAATCTTCACCACTCACAATATTAGTTGTAATCCATATAAAAATGCAGACTGATGTTTGGAATCCTATATAGCGTCTTGGTAGTAATGCGAATATAAATATTGCGTTGTGTTCCAGATTCGGACATTTTCGTTTCATTCCGGCAATAAATTATATGACGCAAATATTACATTTTTATAGTTGAATTATTAGTAGTAGTAGTATCAAATACCAGTACATAATGTCTAACAGTTAATTGTGTTGGTATATCATATGGGCAAGTTTTACTTATTTGCGAGTACTAATATATGCTTCGAATTATGGAAAATATTTTCGGGTTATTTTTAAATGTTTAAGCATTTATTAGTTGGAACAACACGCAGTGAATAAAGACCTTGATTCTGCTCATGTAATAAGGTCAACAAAATGTGTACATACTCTTGCAAATGTTATAAATGAAAAATATTGGAATAAATAGAAAATATTTAAATAAAGAGAGGCGCCAGGATCCTAAGTTCATTAAATGAACCAGAAAGGAAACTGCTTTTTGTTTTGTTTACATTTAAAATTAAATTTTTATGTGTACCACCGAACTTAAATTTTGATTGTCCAGGAATGAAGTCCGGCCCGGACTTGATATCCTGGCAGTCAGACCAGTATTCCTAAGGAACGTAATTCCTAGGACTTGCATTCCTAGGTATATTAGACCGGGCAAGTCCGGGCAGACAACTGTTCCTACGGACTTGCATTCCATTTACACCAGTACCGGGCTGCGAACCCTTTACCTACCAGCCTTATGTCCGACGACTTAACCACGGCACCACCGAGACCGGTGCTATTTTTCTAGTTGTTGTCCTTCTAATTTTTCTCTTCACAGTTGTTTCTCGTTCCAACCAGTGCTCCACAACTGGTGTAACAAAGGCCGTGGTACGTACTATCCTGTCTGTTGGATGGCGCGTATAAAATATCCCTTGCTTCTAATCGAAACAGAGTAGCCCACGAAGTGGCGACAAAGGGTTTCCTCTCTCAATATCTGTGTGGTCCTTAACCATATGTCTGACACCTATGTAACCGTAAATAAAATGTGTTGGGTGTGTCGTTAAATAAAATATTTCCTTCCTTCCTTCTTCGCAGTTGTCGTTCTTTGCTGACTAATTTTGCTGTACTAGTTGCCATTTGGGGAAAATAAAAGTACAGTAATAACTTATGGTTACACACATAATTTTAAAAATAATTAAGAAATAATAATACATAAATAATAAAATACATTTTAATAAAAAAAAAACGTCTGAGGAAATAATGATGTGATGGTGTTAAATGGGAAGAGAACCGCTGTCCGTGTTTAGTCCGCCAAGATGGAGGCCGCCGGCCATGCACAGCAGACACCCACCGACTGCCTCGAGATAGAACGACCAGCCGAAGTAAGACCCCAATCCCAGGGACTCGGATCTTCCTCCAAAGATGACGACTCCCATCAAGACCAGAACACCTGCAATAAAACATAAATATTAATCATTTAAAAAAAAAAAGCAAATCGATGGGTTTAAAAAAAATAAAAACACGTTAAGCAAGGTAGTCAATGATTGTTGTACCAGGTCAGTTGTGATTGTTTCAAAGACAGAAGCAGAGCCGGTTTAAGGCCCCCTCGGGGGGAGGGAGGGGGGAATTACCTGGGACAAATAAACGAAGTATGGTATTGATAGTAACGTTGGGTATATGTGAAGAGGGAAATGGTAATATTTTATAAATGATTATTCCATTTAATTCATAGAATTATGTTTACAAACTGTACACATCACCGCGGGGATCCCCTGAAGAGCGGGGTCCGTAGCACGTGCTACATGTTCTTCTAGGATAAACCGGCTCTGGACAGAAGTTCCGCTCTCATTTCATACCTGGTAAATTCCTCTCTTTTATAAATAGGTTAGGTTTCCGACGTTCAACAACATTGGTACCAAAAGTTAATTTATTGATATGTAAAGGAAAATAAAGGCATCGATGAATGAATGAATGAATGGATGGATGAATGAATGAATGAATGAATGAATAAATGGATTGATGAGTGATTGGAAGGATGGATGGATGGATGACTGATTGGATGAATGAATTTATTAATGAATGAATGAAAGAATGAATGGATGGGTGGATGAATGATTGGAAGGATGGATGGATGACTGATTTGATGGATGGATGAATTAATGAATGAATGAATGTTTAACGACACCCCAGCACGAAAAAATACATCGGCTATTGGGTGTCAAACTATGGTAAAAGAATGGATGGATGAATGAATGAATGAATGAACGGACGGATGAATGAACGAAAGACAAAGGAATAAATAAAATTGAAAAGCATCACAAACGCGGAATTCATACACCTCCAAGACCTCATTGTACATACAGTTCTCACTCGGAAGGTGGACATAGGTAACTCGCCTGCGCAAATACTGCAAATTCCAGCCACCATGAGCATTTGTCTCCCCTGTCGTCGAATGTAGACTACACCAAATGTCACCGCGGCGATGGACATGATAAGTCCCAGACACGATATTGCTTGCACCAACTTGAACCAGCCTGTTACAAAGAAAAGGAATGCTTGTTTAACGCCACCTACTGGGCACATTTTGAACTACGGCTATTTTGTGAGTACAGCGGTTGTCTCGATTTCACTCCCTTTGCAGGATGTCTGCATCAGATGGGGCATTCTCAACAAAAAGTTTATTTTTATTTTTTATTTTTTTTATGTTGTTTGTTTACACTTATTTTCGTGGATATATCCAATTATGGTTCAAACACGCTATCCTGGGCAAACACCGGCTATTTGGGCTGCCTGTCTAGGACAGAGGCTAGTTATTAGTTGTTAGTGGTTAGCGAGAGGGAAGTCGGCGTAGTGGCCTTACACCTACCCATTGTTAAAGTTTTCTTTGTTTAACGACACCACATTGATTTAATAATCATCGGCTATTGGATGTAAAACATTTGGTAATTCCGACATTACGAGAGGAACCCATCTACATTTTTTCCCATTAGTAGCACAGGACCTTTTATATTCACCATCCTACAGACAGGATAGCACACACCACGACCTTTGATATACCAGCCGTGGAGCTCTGGCTGGAACAGGAAGGAATGCTTGTTTGACGACACCTCAGCACATTTTAAACAACGGCTATGTTGTGTCAAACATTGTTAGGGGCCCTTCAAATATTATGTAACGCTTAGGGGGTAGGGGTGTGTAAGTCCAAGCGTTATGTGGCATTACAAGGGGTGGGTGGGTGTCTAATTTTGACAAAAAATAGCGTTACGTATTATTTGAACGGCCCTTTAACAGTTATGGTTTATATTTGGACTCTTCGTTTGGGAAGAAAAGGATAGATGTCTTTCATTAGTGACCTCTCAGATCATTGTAAACTACAGATTTGTTTGTGTTCTAAAAGGGACTTTTCTCCCATTATAAGAAAGACATTTGTTTTGTCAGTGGAATGTTGCATATATCAATGGCTTAGAACGCGGGAAGGGGGGGGGGGGGGAGAGGCTCAGGTAAAGGTGGGCATGTACTCTCCCCACTTTGTAGTACTAGCGATAATTAAATATATTTATAGATGTATTTATATGTATATATACGTGTGTGCCGCCCCCCCCCCCCCCCCACACACACACACGTTTTAGCAACTTCCTACGCCAGTGATATATAAAGATTATTTATTATACGAGCTTGAGCGCCGTACTGATTTTAAGAAACGACTGTCAGGATTGTTGTATTGCCCGAGCGAGACCGAGGGTAATTATACATGAATCCTGACACGAGTTTCGTAAAAAGTACACTTCACACGCTATTGCAATAATTTCTTTATTATATATTATTAATATTATTATTGCTATAAATATATATGTTTCAACCACAACTAGAAGGAGACGACGAAATAACGCATCGTCCACATGCAAAGTCGCTAAGACTGTGGAAACATCGTCATGTTATGATGTCGCTTCCCAAAACTACGTCATTACACTTGTTATTACACGTGTGTTTGATATGATTTTTATTAACTCGGTTATCTTGAACTATGTGAAACATAAACAAAGATAACTTGCTAGTAATGGACACCACTAGAGCAAATGTTTTATTTAACAACGCACTCAACACTTTCTGTTTATGGTTATATGGCGTCAGACATATGGTTAAGGACCACACAGATATTGAGAGAGGATACACGCTGTCGCCACTTCATGGGCTACTCTTTTCGATTAGCAGCAATCTTTTATATGCACCATCCCACAGACGGCCTATATTACACTAGTTATGAAGCATTGGCTGGAACGATAAATAGCCCAATGGACCCACCAACGGATATCGAACCTAGATCGATCGCGTATCAGGCGAGAACTGTACCACTGAGCTACGTCCCGCCCCAAAATTCGGCCAATGAAAGTAAAAACTGGGTAATTTCGATACGAACTTCGCTACATGTTACCTTTAGTTGGCACCGTCCCACAGACAGGATAACACATACCACGCATGGGATATATCAGTCGTGGCGCACTGGTTGGAATGAGAACATATTTTAAACTACGGCTATTTGGTGGGTCTATCCATTGGGCTATTTCTCGCTCCAGCCAGTGCACCACGACTGATACATCAAAGGCCGTGGTATGTGCTATCCTGTGCATATAAAGTGATAGAGGTTAGGTACTACGGGAAAACATTTAATGTGAAATATAAATTATATGCCTTTTATCTGTAAAATATTATTTATTAAACCTCTCATACCTCTTTTCTTCTTCTTTTTTTTTAATACGAATACATAATCCATATTTCAATGTCGTGTTAGTCGTAAAATGTAAAACAAATAAAGAACTTGAACCCTTCAGCTTCTTCTTATCATTATCATTATTATTATTATTATTATTATCATTAGTAGTAGTAGTAGTAGTAGTAGTAGTAGTAGTAGTAGTAGTAGTAGTAGTAGTAGTAGTAGTAGTAGTAGTAGTACATGTAGTAATACTAGTAGCAGTAGTAGAAGAAGAAGCAGTAGTAGTAGTAGTAGTAGTACATGTAGTAATACTAGTAGCAGTAGTAGAAGAAGAAGTAGTAGTAGAAGTAGTGGTAGTAATAGTAGTAGTAGTAGTCGTCGTCGTAGTGTTAGTGGTTGTCACGGGGATCCTATAATACCCGTAACTGAATAAAACACGATTATCCAAATATCTCTTCTAACTGTATATCTATTAGATATCTCTGTATCGGGCAGTCTAATACCCGAGTAGCTCGGCTCTAGGTATAATCAGAGATACGATCTTATATAAATATGTATAATATATAGCACGTTTAGTTCACTAGAAAACACAACAAAACACAATACACTTTGGAATCTGTATTAACCTTACGCTGACAAATATATTTGCCGCAGTTAATTAATTAACAACAACAATATAATAACAACCCAGAGCTAATCACTTAATTAGTTAATCACTAGGTGTCTAGTTTACACAATATTCTAATCACTTCACCGTGATACAACACACACACACGTGTGATAATTGAGAAACGCTGCCAGGGGAACTTAATTAATAAAGGAATTACAACTCTATTCCTAACTGGTTAATTTTTAATTAACCCTTAACTACTCCTTCAGTAACCTTGTAATACAGAATTAATACTGGTACCTATCACAATAAAGACAATAACCTACAGTTTACCTAGGTCCTCTAGGATGACCGGCTAAGCTTTATATTACCAAATACTCGTATCAAAATAATAGAACAGTGAAGCCTACAATTTACTTCGTCAGATTACCGGAAACACTGTCTAAAGAATATTGGTATAATACAGTATTAAAATATTTAAAGTCACATCAATCACATCAAGGTTATACAACAGAGCAGAAAAATATATTTACCACGTCCCGACTGAACTTACATAGATCGTTCAGTGGACGACGTTCGTTCCCCCGCAGCCTTCCAAAGTTTCCCCTCGATATATCTAAAATCCTATCTATTTATTCAAAAATCTCAGAGACAGCGAATATCGCCTGGGGGCACAACGCGGTACCTCACCTATCATGTGAATTTCCCACAACTCCCAGAGTCGGTATATTTTCTTAGATGACCAGACTTACTGTCGCCAGTTCGCCAGCATTACCCTGGTCATAAACCGCACTACCGGAGTTATTACGTAACTACTGGCCACATGGCCTCCACCACTGATCTGGGTGTGTATTACGGCGCAGCTCTACCACCGTCGCGCGGGGGTATTACGTAACCAAGCTGCACACGGCCCTCTAAAACAATTAACATCGCCACAGGCGAAAAAGATAAGAGCATGTTCCGTCACAGTGGTAGTAGTACTAGTGGTGGTAGTGGTAGTAGTTTTGGTGCCAGTGGTAGTAGTAGTGGTAGTAGTAGTAGTGGTAGTAGTGGTAGTGGTAGTGGTAGTAGTATTAGCATTAGTAGTAGTAATAAAAGTAGTAGTAGTAGTAGTAGTAGTAGTAGTAGCACTAGCAGCAGTAGCAGCAGTAGTAGCAGTACTATTTTGTGAATTATCATGGTTATTATTATTATTATTATTATTATTATTACTATTATTATTATCATCATTACTTCCCTCTGTGTCTAAGACACTAAATGACACATGAATATTAGTCCTGTGCCTACCTTCAATATCAGCGTTCACAATGGAAACACACTGTGAACCGAAAGGCGTGTCAAGACATAGCTGCCACAAGCCCAGGTGGTACCTACCTTCAACATCAGCGTTCATAATGGAAACACACTGTGAACCGAAAGGCGTGTCAAGACATAGCTGCCACAAGCCCTGGTGGTACCTACCTTCAATACCAGCGTTCACAATGGAAACACACTGTGAACCGAAAGGCGTGTCAAGACATAGCTGCCACAAGCCCTTGTGGCTAAGAGTAGCGTTAATATTAGCCCTGTGCCTTCCTTCAACATCAGCGTTCATAATGGAAACACACTGTGAACCGAAAGACGTGTCAAGAAATAGCTGCCACAAGCCCTGGTGGCTGAAAGTAGCGTTAATATTAGCCCTGTACCTACCATCAACATCAGCGTTCACAATGGAAACACACTGTGAACCGAAAGGCGTGTCAAGACATAGCTGCCACAAGCCCTGGTGGCTGAGAGTAGCGTTAATATTAGCCCTGTGCCTTCCTTCAACATCAGCGTTCATAATGGAAACACACTGTGAACCGAAAGGCGTGTCAAGACATAGCTGCCACAAGCCCTGGTGGCTGAGAGTAGCGTTAATATTAGCCCTGTACCTACCATCAACATCAGCGTTCACAATGAAAACACCCTGTGAACCGAAAGGCGTGTCAAGAAATAGCTGCCACAAGCCCTGGTGGCTGAAAGTAGCGTTAATATTAGCCCTGTACCTACCATCAACATCAGCGTTCACAATGGAAACACACTGTGAACCGAAAGGCGTGTCAAGACATAGCTGCCACAAGCCCTGGTGGCTGAAAGTAGCGTTAATATTAGCCCTGTACCTACCATCAACATCAGCGTTCACAATGGAAACACACTGTGAACCGAAAGGCGTGTCAAGATATAGCTGCCACAAGCCCTGGTGGTACCTACCTTCCATATCAGCGTTTACAATGGAAACACACTGTGAACCGAAAGGCGTGTCAAGACATAGCTGACACAAGCCCAGGTGGTACCTACCTTCCATATCAGCGTTCACAATGGAAACACACTGTGAATCGAAAGGCTTGTCAAGACATAGCTGCCACAAGCCCAGGTGGTACCTACCTTCCATATCAGCGTTCACAATGGAAACACACTGTGAACCGAAAGGCGTGTCAACACATAGCTGCCACAAGCCCATGTCGCCGAGAGTAGTAGCGGTAAGCCAGTACGGAGTGAACATGCCGATCACGTGCAGTAGTTTGCCTATGATGAGAAACACATTCCCTATCCAGGCCCGTGGGTTTTTTCCCCAGTATACCACTGCCTGTGCGTACATGATGGTTTAGGTTCGCTGTAGAAAAAAGAAGTAGAAATTACGACTATTGGTAATTAATATATGGCTATTTCGACGTTTTATAGGAGATTGAGAGAGAGATTGAGAGAGAGAGAGAGAGAGAGAGAGAGAGAGAGAGAGAGAGAGAGAGAGAGAGAGAGAGAGAGAGAGAGAGAGGGCAGAGAGAGAGAGAGGGGGGCAGAGAGACAGAAAGAGGCAGAGAGAGAGGAAGACAGAGAGACAGACAGAAAGGCAGAGAGAGAGAAAGAGAGAGAGAGAGAGAGAGAGAGAGAGAGAGAGAGAGAGAGAGAGAGAGAGAGAGAGAGAGAATAGAGAGAAGCATTTCAGTGAATGGACGGACAGACGGACTGGTTTGTGGATAAAATATCTGTGGCCCATTTCGCAAAAACAAAATCGTAAGTTTACGTCTGGGACTAGCGGTTATACCGGCCATACGTGTACACGTGTTTGGCATCTATTTCATGCAGACGATTACATCATTACTGAAGAAATTGAAATATGTGATAAATAAACTTCAAACTATATTAGTGATACTTTTATTACTAATAAAGATTGTGGTTTAGTCGTAGATTTACGTTTAAATGAATGAATGAATGAATGAATGAATGAATTTTTAACGACACCCTAGCACGAAAAATACATCAGCTGTTGGGTGTCAAACTATGGTAATGCAAACAAATAAAGTGATAATCAACATCAATATAAACATTCAAGATTTAAATAAAAACAGTGTAAAGAACTGCAAAAATACAAATATCACAGATAGATTCTGACTTTTACTGAAAATTTCAATTGTATCTTATGTTTAGTCTTACGATGTTTGTTTGTTATTTTTAAAATTGGGTCCTGAGCTCTAAAGGATTAAATAAATAAATAAATAAATAGACACATTGACGTACATTCATAAAATAAACTAACCGGAATGTGGTCATATTTTAACGAGTAGTGTATTAATCTACCTGTGTTTGTGTCCGTCCTACGCCCACACTGATGACTACTGCACAAGAACCAGATATCTGTAGTGTCCTTTGGTCGCCTGGTCGTGTTGCATCAAATGACGATGTGGATGAAATACACAATCAAACATGTATGTGAGGTCTCGCCAAAATAAAGTGCTGGTATGTGTCATGTCATAGATAAGATAGATGTAAGAGAAAAAACACGCACGATAACGGGGGCCGGACCTAGATCAGTTGGTGGAGCGGGTAAATAAAGTTCTGATGAGGTCATTTTAAGCCAGTGCCCCACAACTGGTATGTCAAATGCTGTGGTATGTGTTATCCTGTCTGTATATAAAATATCCCTAGCTGCTAATGGAAAAATGTAACGGGTTTCTTATCAGACTACATTAGAATTATCAAACGTTTGACATCTAGTAGCCCATGAATAATTAATCACCGTGCTCTAGTGGTGTCGTTAAACAAACACATGTTGTTTTTCACGCAAGACAATGCATGGAGATACAACAAAGATAAACTGTGTTTTGTTTAACGACACCACTAGAGCACATTGATTTCAAAGTTATCAGCTGTTGGTTGTTTAACACTGTTACACTGACTTTGTTTTTCATTAATATCAATTTTTGTTTTTTAAATGTGTATGCAGCCAGGACAACACATGCCACGGACTTTGATGTATCAGATGTAGGGCGGGAAAGGAAACAAGTTCGATGTGCTCTTTATCTCTGTAGTTTGTTGTTTGTGTATACTTAATTTCGTGCTTAAATCCAATTAAAGTTCAAGTACGCTTTCCCGGACATAACTTCACCTATCTGGGATGCTTGTCTAGGACAGAGGGTTAGTAGTTTGTTGTTAGTGGTTGGTGAGAGAGAAGTCGGTGTAGTGGTCTTACACTTACCCATTGTTAAAGTTTTTTTTTTCTTTTTATTGGATGTCATCTCCACATATAGTCACAGAGATAAAACCCGATACAATTGTTTTCATTAGTACCGAGGAATATTTTATATGCGCCATCCGACATACCCGAATTGCAAATACCACGGCCTTTGATATACCATTCGTGGTGAATCGTTAAACTCGCTCTGAGTGAGAGCCGGTACCGCGATGCGAACCCAATACCTACCAGCCGTATATCCGATGATTTAACCACTACAACACCGAGTCCGGTCCCCTTTATCTCATTATGGAGAACATTATTTTATTACAGAGGTTCTCAGAGTGGGTGTAGTAAAGCGCTCGTCTGATGCGAACCCAATACCTACCAGCCATATTTCCGATGAACTAACCACTACAACACCGAGTCCGGTCTCCGTTATCTCATTATGGAGAACATTATTTTATTACAGAGGTTCTCAGAGTGGGTGTAGTAAAGCGCTCGTCTGATGCGAACCCAATACCTACCAGCCGTATATCCGATGAATTAACCACTACAACACCGAGTCCGGTACCCTTTATCTCATTATGGAGAACATTATTTTATGACAGAAGTTCTCAGAGTGGGACATATCCCAGTGGTAAAGCGCTCGTCTGATGCGCGGTCGGTCTGGGATCGATCCCCGTTGGTGGTCCCATTGGGCTATTTCTCGTCCCAGGCTGTACACCACGACTGGTTTGTCAAAGGTCGTGGTATGTGCTATCCTGTGCTATAGATTCGTTGCTACTAATAACAAATATGGTTTCCTCTCGAAGACTTTTCTCTTTATATAAAGACAAGTTACAGAGGTTCTGTTTGCAGTCAGCTCGACTGTAGCCGATTTCGACATCAATCTCACTGTTGCGGAATGTAAGATAGTGAACATTAAACCATACCACTTACAACAACAATGGGATCTTATTCGACTGACTGCCCCATGACAGCTATCTGTTGGTCCAGAGTTTGAGCGTTATCTTCTCGATTTAATCTCCAAATAACCGGATCGATGAAACTCAGTACAGAGCGAAACTGATCAATTGATCATCGGCTATTGGACGGTGGCGTCGTGGTTAGGCCATCGGTCAACAGGCTGGTAGGTACTGGGTTCGGATCCAAGTCGAGGCATGGGATTTTTAATCCAGATACCGACTCCAAACCCCGAGTGAGTGCTCCGCAAGGCTCAATGGGTAGGGTAGGTAGTTATGGATCACTGGCCGGTGCAAGTGGTTTACACCTACCCATTGAGCCTTGCGGGGCACCCACTCAGGGTTTGGAGTCGGTATCTGGATTAAAAATTCCATGCCTCGACTGGGATCCGACCCCAGTACCTACCAGCCTGTAGACCGATGGCCTGCCACGACGCCACCGAGGCCGGTTTCGAAGGTGGAATGATCGAAGTTTGACAGTGTGCGTGTGTTTGTGTGTGTGTGTGTGTGTGTGTGTATATATATATATATATATATATATATATATATATATATATATATATAGTATATATATATATACAATATACACGCATGATGTGTATACATACATACATACATACATACATACATACATACACAGATGCATAGATATATAGATGCCTCAATAGCTCAGAACGCATCGTGGCTAGTCTGGAATTTGATGGCGATTCGGTGCCGCAGGTTTCAGTCCCAGCAATCGCATGGGACAATTAGTGAGTCCAGAAAGGATTTAATTATCCCCTGTGCCAGTGCGGTAATATCTGTGTACATACACACATACATACATATACATACATACATATATATATATATATATATATATATATATATATATATATATATTTACTACCCATATGGGCTCAAATACACGGGCTAATATTTTTTTCGATCTCTGCACAGTGTGCAGATTGCTTCTACAGTCACTGATTGGCTGGCTTTATAAAGAGAAGATTTGATTGGTAATTACATACTGCCGGGACTACTTTTTGTTCATTCATGATTCCATTCATCGGTCAAACTATTACTACGAACTTCAAATATTTTTTTACGATACGGACATTTACGGAATTAAAAATCAAAATATATGTACAAATGTTTAAACATGTTTTTATTTTATTATTTTGACTGGGTTTTATTGGAACTATTCTTTGGTGGATACTGTTGGGTGTGCACCGGTAACGGCGCGTATGAATATATTGTTATGGCTCGTAGAGCTTGTTAGTTGTTACAGCAGCGATAACTTAAATATACTTTTAAAATCGTTAAAGATTGACAATGGGTAATAAAGAGAATAACCAACTCACTACGAGGAATTACGGATTATCTGTCCCTCGTGAATCAATGCTGTAAAACCCTCGCCAGAGGCTCGGGTTTACAACATTAATTCACTCGGGACAGATAATCCGTAATTCCTCGTAGCTCGTTAGTTATTCTCTAAATATATGCCTGTGTTGGATAGCACAGGATGATATGTTCTATGACATGAAAAGACGTGGTTCTGGTACACTCCTTGTTGGTACTAATTTTTATATCATCATATTTGTTATTTTCTGTATTAACTTGTATTGTACTGTCATAATAAGCTCTTTTTCTAACAATAAGTGTGTTTCATCTTGGAATCCATGACTGGCCTAATCACAGTCAGTAGCCGCATAAATGGAAACACAACAAACACGAGCATCCACACCGCAATCGGACGCACCCGCACCGCAGCCGCATTAATGGAAACCTAGCTTTAGGCGAAAGCAAAACAAGGAAAATATATGGCTGACTGTATGCAGACTGATTGTATGCAGTGTTATAGGCTGGTCCGTTCCCTTACCAGAACGGCAGACCGACTTTAGCCATCACACAGACTGACTTACTAAACTACTGACTGGTTGAGTGACCGAATTACTGACTGACTGACCGATCGACTGACTGATTGAATGACTCTCTGACTAACTTGCTGACTTGATTATCTGATTGACCTGTCTGTCTCTATGCGTGTCTGTCTATGTTTGTCTGTCTGTGTCTGTCTCTATGTGTATTTGTCTGTCTATGTCTGTCTGTCTATGTCTATGTCTATGCGTCTCATATTTATATATACATACATATATATATATATATATATATATATATATATATATATATATATATATATATATATATATATATATATATACTCTTCAAAAAAAGAAACGTAAAAGGGTACAAATGGGTTCATGCTTTGTGAATATAAGGTCATTGCATGTCCCAAACACATTCCCACGGTTACATTCGATAAAACGCAGCTACTGTACAATAAAGTTCCAAAATGTGAATATTCGCAAAAACGCAGCCACGTGCAAACCATGTCACCACTGCACGTGCGTTGTCTGCACGTGCAACATGAACACCGACAGTATAAAAGTACAGGGTGTTCGCTTGCCTGGGCATTCCATGTGTCCCCAAGCACCATCTCCAGACTGTGGGACCGTTACCAGCAACATGGATCAACACGTGACCTCCCTAGATCCGGTCGACCACGGGTCACTACCCCCGGGCAGGACCGCTACATCCGGGTACGCCATCTTCGGGAACGATTGACTACTGCCACCTCCACAGCCGCAGCAATACCAGGTTTGCGCAGGATATCCGACCAGACCGTACGGAACCGCCTACGTGAGGTAGGAATTCGTGCCAGACGTCCAGTTCGAGGTGTCATCTTAACACCACAACACCGTCGACTCCGACTGCAGTGGTGCCAGATTCATCGACAATGGCCTCAACTGCGATGGAGACAGGTGTGGTTAAGTGACGAGTCCCGATTTCTGCTCCGACGTCATGATGGAAGATGTCGCGTGTATAGGCGTCGTGGTGAACGTTATGCGGCAAACTGCGTGCAGGAAGTGGACAGATTCGGCGGGGGTAGTGTCATGGTGTGGGCAGCCATCTCACACACTGGCAGAACTGACCTGGTCCACGTGCAGGGCAACCTGATGCACAGGGCTACATTGACCAGATCCTCCGGCCACACATCGTTCCAGTTATGGCCAACGCCAACGCAGTGTTCCAACATGACAACGCCAGGCCTCACACAGCACGTCTCACAACGGCTTTCCTACAGAACAACAACATTAATGTCCTTCCTTGGCCATCGATATCACCGGATTTGAACCCAACTGAGCATCTATGGGACGAGTTGGACCGACGCCTCCGACAGCGACAACCACAGCCCCAGACCCTGCCCGAGCTGGCAGCAGCCTTGCAGGCCGAGTGGGCCACCATCCCCCGGCACGTCATCCGTACTCTGGTTGCTTCAATGGGCAGGCGGTGCCAGGCAGTTGTGAACACACGCAGAGGCCACACCCGGTATTGACTCCAGATGACCTTGACCTTGGTGGTGTGTCCTATCACTTACTCACAATGGACTAGAGTGAATTGTGAACAATCCTGCAACATTTGGTAATTATCGGACTCACCATTCAATAATTAAATCAATTCTCCAAATGTTACGACAATGTGGTTTTGCGTTTCTTCTTTTGAAGAGTATATATATATATATATATATATATATATATATATATATATATATATATATATATATATATATGTGTGTGTGTGTGTGTGTGTGTGTGTGTGTCTGTGTGTGTGTGTGTGTGTGTGTGTGTGGTGTGTGTGCGCGCGCGCGCGCCTCTCCCCCCTTTTTGGCACCTTCCTACGCTCGTGTATTATACGTATGTCTGTCTGCCTCTGTCTGTTTGTCAGTGACTGTCTGTCCGAATGACTGGCTGATTAACTTTCTCGCTGACTGATTGATTTAATGTCGGACTCACTGAATTATTTTCCGAATAAATCATTGACTCGGTGCTTAATTTACTTACTGACTCAGCATATTACTATTAAACGAACATCCCGTGTCTTACATTTGTGCCCGACTAATGAGGAAATATTGTCAGAGTCGAAACTGAAAACAACGGAATAGACCTATTAGTCCATAGGCCAGAGGCCAATTTTACATGATTTGGTACCACCGAGAGGGACAAAGGCTCATATGTGTTTTTTGATATGTCTATGCATGTAGATAATAAAATGAGGTGATAGCCTTTCGTATCGAATAGCTTTCTGTCATTTTTACTCTGAAAACTGAATAGTGTGCAGAAACAAATTCCGAAGCACATTTTGGGGATAGGGAAATCTTAATTTGGAATAACTTTCCTTAGAATCACCCTATCATAACAATTCACCACTCAAAATGTGTGTTGTGAAGCCCTCTAACGATTACATATCATAATATGCAAATGCACTACAAAAGTAGGTCATCAGAGAAAAAAAGTTCACTGATTTTGGGTCGAGCTCAAAATTCGCGGATTTCAGCTTTGCCTCATCATCTATTGGGACATTTGCCAACACCAGGCCTAGAAATGGCTGGAAACTGTGTCAGATGGAATTTCCAACCGTTTAAAGGCGCCCATGTTCAGGCATCTAGAAACATATTGAAATGGAAACAAACGAGCTAAGGTCAGGTTTTGCAGAAATTGATACTTTTATGATATATCAAATTTACCAGCCTCGTTAACTAACACAACAAACACCCTATTAGAACAAATAAACACTCAAAATGTTTATTATGAAGTGCTCTTGGCATCTGATGTCTGAAAGAAAATTATTATTGGCATGCATAAAAGTAGGTCATCAGAAGTCAAAAGGTCACAAGGTCACAATTCAGTTTTCTATGATTTGATGGTACCAACCAAGCTCATCCTGAAAAATAAGGATGTAAACGGCAATAGGAAAGTAATAATAAACACCTGTGGTTGTGTCTCAGCTTTTGTTTTCAGATTGAACAGGTACAGGCTAGTGGGAATCTTGAAATTCCTTCAAAGTTTCATTGAAATGATCTTTAAAAACCGATTACTCCCCATTTAAACTATTGTAAATAGATGGCACTAGCTGTCTGTTTCACTTTCAGCAAATGGAGGTAGAATGTAATCCTTTGCATTTAGTTCAATTTCTAAGTATCTTTACAGCTTTGGTCACATACACTTGGTATGTTTGCAGCCGTTTAATACATAGGCCATATATACATTATTTATAAACTGTGATCTGCAATAATAAAATGTATCTTATCTTATTTTATCATATACATCTAGTGCCACATCCACTTAGACTATTGTAATAACACTTCAGTATTTGAGGGTCAGAGGTTTGGTACTGCATATAGGAATGCAGGACTGGCTTTATCAAAAGAACACCCAACCCCTCTGGAGTAGATGCAATTTATTCATTCTGTCCACTGATGAATCGCAGGTTGACCAATAGTGTGTGCATCCTAAGATGATGAAATGGTTTTCATTGTTGTTCCATTCTGGCAGGTCACTGGTCTTATTATTAAAACTTACGATGAAGAGCTGGAGTGTGGATCATGTGCACATACTTTGGTGTAAGGCAAACACACGGGTGTTAGGTAAAGGCGCTGGTCACATCAGGGTAGCAGTTCCATGTATCCCGTGCGGTCCTTTTACCTTTTTTCCAAAGAAAGTAGAGGTATTATATCAAGTATGTCTATTTTACCAGGACGTCATATATACCATTGATGTGATGATATGTAAAGAATTTACCTGTACCACAGGCAAACCATATTCTCACATTTGTTTTACTCAAGGTAAACAAATGATGCAACTTGCCAATTGGGACGGCGTATATATTTGTGTTAACAGGGCGCACATGATAACTAGTACAATAATGCATAATAACGTTCTGCAAATGAATTAAACGTGCGGTGTCTGATTCCTCATAGTCACATGGTGGCATTGAACGAACATTTGCTTGAGGAATAACTGTGGCACCAAACGTAATGGTTATTTCTCTTCGTGGCAGTCTACGGTGGCAATATTGGTAGTGTAGAGTACGATTTAGATCACGTAAAATGTCAGTCCAGTTTCATAGAACCTTGTTTTTACAAATAACCTGACATTTCATGAATATGCTAACAACGTCTTTTTTTTTGGACATAAACATAATTATATGGATGATAATAAGATGAATGGTGAAACCACAGTACTTCCATTTCGGTATGGGACTATTACACGGCCGTGTCCCATGTTCTGTCAGATGAGCTGTCTTGGTATGGGACTATTGACAGAGCCCTGTCCCGTGTTCTCTGTTAGATGAGCTATCTCAGTATCACACGAGCCCAGGATACACGGATCCTACAGTGTTTGTCGAGTAACCATTTCCCATGTCGGGTCAAACATATGGGGCAAACCCTTAATTGCATCCGATACCGACCTCCTTGCTTTAGTATAGGACACATACATCATGAACCGTAATCAAAGCATCCACGAGAGAAAAGCAAAGAAAGGTATTCAAGGAAGCAGGCATCCTGGCTAAAGTGAAATCCCTGGCCTTGTTGCACACCAAACATCTTCAGAGGATCTTAACACTACATCACTGGGGGTTTTCCGGCCAGTCTAGTGTCCTGCCCTGTCGTTGCCAATATGGCACTCAACTCTTACACCAAAGCAGACACAGATGGTCCATATATCCAGCTACTGAAACGCATTACACAAAACAGGTTGGCTGCCAAGATGCATTATGGCTCACCAGTGAACAGTTACCAAAATGCACCCACTCGGTGGAGGGGTGGGGATGAACTTTTAATAAAGACAGCCTTTCTACTTGTAGCCTGTAAGACCTGCAGTAAGTTACGTGGGTGTAGTCCCATTACGTCTGTCTCCATTGCAATAGGTCTTAAAGATAAGATTATAGCATTACATGCATAATAATGGACAAGTAGGTACAATCTTTACTTGGGACATTTCGGTGCTGAATAAATGGATTCGCTTACAATTACACGACCAAGCTTCTATTCGTTTGGGTCTGTTAGTAATAATAGTAAAATAGGTAAAGTAGTTGTCAAAGTGTAATTATTAAGTATGGTTTCCATAGATGTGTCCCAAGCTATTTTGAGTTATTATCTTAATGGCTGGCCAAAAACATGATGCTAGCGTGCTGAACATTGAAAATGTCCAGCATGACCGACTATAGGTGACGCAACATGACAGACGTTGCTTTGTTCAACCACTAAATCCGTGCTCAATCCACGGCACGCGAAGGGAGTAACGGGAAGAGATTTAAAGTTTGGTACTCCTCCACACCCCCCCCCCCCCCCCCCATGGGGTTTGGTGGGGTTTCAGGACGTTGTTGAGATATTCCGTTTCTCATTTCAATGTGTTTCTATTTGTTTTTCCTGCTTATTGTCATTTAACTTTCAAGCTCGCTTGTTCACACGCCTAAGCTATTCGGGCTGTGTGTGTGTGTGTGTTTGTTTGTGTGTATGTGTAGGGGTGTGTGTGCGTGTGTATCTGTTTCTGTGTGTGTGTATGCGTACGTGCGTGCGCGTTCGTGCGTGCGTGTATGTGTGTTGGAAATTGTTATCTCTTGTCGAATCACCACCGTGTAGCTAACCGGACCCTAAACGTTCTCAAAATTTTATATTTTCCATTTTGCATTCACTTCCGCGTTGCCAAACGACCAAGGTTGAGTATGTGACCTTTGTTCCTTTGCAGTATGGATACGATTTTGCCTCTTCTCCAATCAATCCGTCTCTGTTTAGTGGTGTGGTGGATTGTTAAGTCATATGATTCACGGCTGCTAGATCCTGGGATCGCATCCCGGTATCGGGTCAAACTGAGATATAATGGCTGAATGGGGAGGGTGAACGATCACATTACCCCCTCCCTCTGGTGTGTCTCTCTGTTCCTCCCCCACTACCTCTAACTAGTGGTAAGTACGCGCGCCCGCACACGCATACACACACGCATGAGTCGTAGCCCAGTGGTAAAGTACGCGCGCCCGCACACGCATATACACACGCATGAGTCGTAGCCCAGTGGTCAAGTACGCGCGCTCGCACACGCATACACACACGCATGAGTCGTAGCACAGTGGTAAAGTACGCGCGCCCGCACACGCATACACACACGCATGAATCGTAGACCAGTGGTAAAGTTTTTTTTCTTGATGAGCGGTCGCTCTAGAATTGATTCCCATCGATGTGCTCATTGGGCTATTTCTAGTTCCAGTCTCTGCACCACAACTGGTGTATCAAACCCCGTGGTAGGTGCTGTCATGTTTGTGGGATGGTACATATAAAAGATCCCTTGCTACTGGTGGTAAAAAACAGCTTGCTCTGAACGTGCACGTAAAACCCTTTGACCTTGACCTTGACCTTGACCTTGGTGGTAAAATGTAACGGGTTTCCTCTCTAAGACTATCAAAATTAGCAAATGTTTGACATCCAATAGCCGATGATTAATATATAATTGTGCTCTAGTGGTGTCGTTAAACAAAACAGATTTTATATACACGGATATACACGCATACATACAAACAAACATACACATACATATAAACACACAAAAACTTATGAACGCTGTTATCATATTCATAACACGTAAAAGTTATAAACGGGTAAAAGGTGAAAATACACCACAGCGTGACGTCTTTGTCACACTCGCCAGACTCAGACCCAGTTTCGGTGTGTTTTAGGCTTTAGAATGTTATATTGACAGCAGATTCAGGACAGTTATAAGAAACAAGATGTCCGTTTGTCAGTAATGCTAGTATCAGACTACCAGCTGCCAGCGCAATGTTGGCCAACTTTCTGCTATCATGACTTCTACGACTGTCTAGTTGCTAGTCTGAGCGCTCTTACAAGTCGATTCTCGTCGTACAACCCATGAGTTGTTAGTCTGAGCGCACCCGTCGTAACTCGGGGATTGGGGAAATTACAACGCAACCGTCTTGTTGGCCAACTTCGTCGTAACAGTTGACAGTCTGATACTAGCATTAGTCAATAATTGATTCCGAAATCATTCATTCTGTCAGTCAGACGTACATTCAGTCAGTAGGTAACGTTTGGAAGTGTGTTTGGTTTAACAACACCACTAGAGCACATTGGGTAATTCGGAACAGTTAGAGTTTGTTTTGTTTAACGTTACCACTAGAGTACATTGATTAATAAATCATCGGCTATCGGATGTCAAACATGTGGTAATTCTGATATATAAATTTAGAGAGTAAACCAGTTACTATGTTCCATTAGTGGCAAGGGATCCCACAGACAGGATAGTACATACCACGGCCTTTGATACACCAGAAATAGCCCAATGGGCCCACCGATGAGGATCGATCCTAAACCGACTGCGCATCAAGCTACGTCCTGCCCAAATCTGTAATCTGGAAGATGTGTAATATTTACTCAGTCTCTAGAGATCTGTCCTGAGTTCCTCGTTGGTGGGCCCATCGGGCTACTTATTGTTCCAGCCAGGGCACCGCAACTGGTATATCAAAGTCCGTGGTATGTGTTATCCTGTCTGAGGGATGGTGCATATAAAAGATCCCCGTGCTGCTAATCGAAAATAGTAGCTCATGAAGTGGCGACAGCGGGTTTCCTCTCTCAGTACTTGTGTGGTCCTTAACCATATGTCTGACGCCATATAACCATAAATAAAATGTGTTGAGTGCGTCGTTAAATAAAACATTTCCTTCCATTCTTCTTACAGATTTAAGCATGTACGCAGGTGAGACAAACGGACGTCAGCCACGACGTAATCAACGAGTCCGTGTCGGCATCATCGCCTTCTCGGCGGGTTTCTTCCTCCACGTGATTGCCATGATGACACCCTACTGGGTGGTGGTCGACCACTCCAACTACGACGGCTTGTGGTATGGGTGCAAACTGTTTAGTTTCGAGGAGGACTGTAGATACATCCCGACCCGGAACAATTCTGGTATGTCGTATGTTCACGTCCGTGCGTGTGCGTGTAAATGTGAGCGCGCGCGTGCTTGTGTGTGTGTGTGTGTGTGTGTGTGTGTGTGTGTGTGTGTGTGTGTGTGTGTGTGTATGTGTGTGTGTGTGTGTGTGTATTTGACTGACAGAGCTATATATATATATATATATATATATACGCTCTGTCAGACAAATACACACACACACACACACATACACACACACACACACAAAGACACACACACACACACACACAAGCACGCGCGTGTTTGTCTGTCTGTGTGTCTGTCTGTCTGACTGTCTGTATGTATGTATGTATGTATGTATGTATATATACATAGACATAGACATAGACATAGACATAGACATATACATACATACATACATATGTAGATTGTAGACCCGATGCATTTGGTTGAGTTAAAGAACTTCCTTTTGATGGAAGCTTCGATAGCTCAGAGCGTATTTGTGAGGCCAGAACGGATTTAATTATCCCCTTCGCCAGTGCGTTAATATCTATGTATGTAACAGTCAACCTCGACATACATACCATATATAGATATTCATACATCAATACATACTAGCCAGTGCCAGGTCTGCCCACTGTTCCATGCACGTAAGTGGGATCGACCGCGTAGATTGTAGGCCCCATGCATATGGTTGAGTTGAAGAACTTCCTTTTTATGGAAGCTTCGATAGCTCAGAGCGTATCGTTAGGTTAGTCTTGCAATTGCGGGCGATTCGGCTGCCACATGTTTCGCAGTCCCAGGAACGGCATGGGGACAATT
>NW_024533768.1:0-33182 GCF_016097555.1 Gigantopelta aegis | reverse complement strand
TCATTACAACATGAGAGGTGTATCATACATAGTACAAATGACCAACTGCAGGGAAACATCTCTTGTTTATCCTTCAGACCAAGATAGGCAATCCGGCCCAACAGGTCCATCTCATTTACTTGCCGTTTTTGATAAGACTTTATATCCACACCATATTATGAAATATTGTAATTATAATTATCACATGATCATTAGATTTTATACTAACTGTGATTATAATAATACATTATATTACATGTTACTAGAGCTACAAACTC
Source organism: Gigantopelta aegis (assembly GCF_016097555.1). Classification (NCBI taxonomy): domain Eukaryota; kingdom Metazoa; phylum Mollusca; class Gastropoda; order Neomphalida; family Peltospiridae; genus Gigantopelta; species Gigantopelta aegis. Next base: position 32,925 of record NW_024533768.1, on the reverse strand, counting down.
AGCAAAAGCTGATGAAGGGACTACTGAAATCTACCTTATAAGAATAGTGACAACAACATCTTATGATGTATTCATATTATACTATCTCTTGTTTATGCATCAGGTCAAATTAGACAGCCCCATCTAACATCTCTCATGTCATTCTATTGCTAAACTCCAAATGATTGGTTTCCAAGTTATATGTGGTTGTCAGTCAGTTAAGTGATCTTACTGTGACACCATCTTATGATCAAGTCATAAATCATCAAAATAGATCTCTAAAAGTTGAAAAAGTGGCTGGAGCTAAATAAAGTAGGTGTCCCACATCACAATATTCTGCACTTACTGTTAATGATGACAATGATGTCTTCATATGTTGCACCTAAACTCCACCCACTTCATGTCATGTGCACTGACTACAACTCATCAATATTACAAGTTAGATAATCAGTATATTATAAAAGTAACTTTTGTAAATGATTGTGATGACAATGTATCCTACATTACTGTTGATATATAAGACTATAAAAATGATCTGTCATTCAATAGTATGTAGTGTGCATAGTCAACACTTCATTTATTCATTCAGAAAACGTGAGATTTCTTTATTAACTTAAACACCTTATACTCTGTTCATAATATGTATTTTTATTCCTGTTGAAAATATAAAATTGATATGTCAATAGTTACAAGTAGATATATCTTTGATTTGTAAGCTTTATTCAACATCATCATGATATAAACAATTTCTTTATGATTTGACAATGTATAGGGCCAGACTTACATATAGTTAGAATGGAGGGTTCATTTTTCTACACATATAATAATGTCACTAACATTAATAAGTGTAATTGTTATTAGTATTCATCATTACAACATAGTTATAAACCATACAGTGTCATGTATTGATTACTTTATCTATATATTAAATAGATGAGAGAGAGAGATGAGTGGATGAATGAATGGATGGACAGATAGAGAATATTGTAGGATCAATAGATGAAGGAACTTTTAATTGAACCAAATTACTATTGAATAACATGACTCAATAAAAGTCACACTATGTATGTTAAGTATGATAATGTCTTCATTAATGATATGTACATGTAATAGTGTAATATTATCACTACTATACACAATACTAGTAGTAGTTGATTACATTATTATATTACTAGATTGATTGTTATAAATATAAACTATATCAAGAGTAAAGAAAGAGAGACAAAGTATCATACATTTACTATTACATTAACTTACAACTGACTCTGTATGTAATAGGAGAATATAGTGAAGGACATAACTTGCTACACACACACCAGTCTAGTGTGAGTACATGTACATATATTATATTAGTATGGTTGATATATTGTGTGCAGTTGACATAATAAATTAACTCACTCTAATATTATCCTGACAAAAATGAACAAGTAAGCTTATCAACTATAATATATACTATGTCAATGTATCTATTTATATTACATTCATTAGCTATCAATGTATCCTATATATTCTATTCCTTATAAACTATTCTCTACTATAATTGTCACATTTACATTAAGTCATACATCTACATGTACTATGTCATTAAATCTTCATATTCAGTTTGATTGGATGCATTTTATACTCATGATACTTTATGTATCAATCATGATGTATCTATCTCATAGTTTCTAGTACTTTATTCATGTTTGTTGTTTAGTATTCTAAGCAAAACTCTGTTTGACTTCATTGGTTCTTACCATCCTCTATAACAAAGAGAACAGTTCATCGCAGACAATCAACCTCAAAATGTTCATGTCAGCATACATCATGTGGCACTGATAGTAATATGTGCCATTGATGTACCTATTAGAGGAGATTAAGAAAAATATGTGGGAGTGGTCAGAATCAACAAAGAGATCACAAGAAAGGTAAAAATAAGGTAAAGGCAAAAAGTTCTCTCTCACACACACATACCACTCATTCACTCTCTGCAGAATAGATCAGTTAGTTCATGATCATATTGAACGGTTGACATTATGTCATATCACTAAATGGATTAGACACCAAAGATTCCTGGTCTTCCAACATTTTCTTTGTGTTAGAAAGTATATGGGTCCTGGTTGATGGAGTATTTGGTAAATGTACCTGTTGAATTAATCAACATCAATGTGTTCTAATAGATAACAAACCTGTTGGACATAATCAATACTATAGTATCTGAAAGAGCTGTTCCAAAACTGTGAAAGGACTACTTAAAACAATCAAATGATCCATATTTAGCCTTACTTGCTTATCATTCTACTCCCTTGAAATTAGGCTATAGTCCAGCTGAGTTATTTATGGCAAAGAGCATTGAGAACCACCATACCCATCCCACTAAAACAGCTTCAAACCTAAATTGCCAAACAGTAAAGAGCTCAGGGGAAGAAAGATAAAGAGATGAAAATTAAACAGAAAGAAAATTATGATAGCAGACATAAGACATCTGAACAATATAATTAGAACCTGGAGGTGAAGTATGGATATCTGATCAAAGAGTTTCTGGAGAAGTGGAAAATGAACAAGGACCAAGATCATACTAAGTTCGAACGTCAACAGGAGTTGTCAGAAGAAATAGACGTGACTTAAACAAACTTCCAAGTCAAGATGAACAATCGAATGACGAGACACCCATTACTCAATTTAGTACTTCTGGTGATGCATCTCAACTAAGGAGAAGTTCAAGACAGTCAAAACCACCTGACCAATATTGGAGTCTGGTTGAACAGTATCCACCAGAACTAGGGGGAGATGTAGTATCCCCTGGACTTTGCACTATGGACTTGAATTATAATATTCATGATTTTGATTAGTGTATATATATAATATATAATATATACTGGTACATTTTGTTTAAAAACGTGGTTGTTGTTGAGTTGCAAACTTTACAACGCCTATACCCTATATTAGCTCTAAGAGACACCTGTGTGTACTGATTTGGAGAACTTGAGATTTTCTAAAGCTGACAACATGTTATTATTGATAAAACAATTTTGTCTATTGAGATAGTAAGCAACAAAGAAAATGGCTATGAGGGAGAAGAGGAGGTTCCTCTTGTTCGTCCACTGCTGTGGAGAGCTCCAAGACTTCAATCATTCTTTGTTAAATTAAATGAGAAACACTACAGTAAAAAAAGACTCATAAGGACAAATTATACACAAGTGTTCTCACGAAATTTATTTGCGCATTAGGGACCATTTTCGTATTTATGGTCACGTATGATTAAAACATTAAAATAATATAAAACTATTAAGTAAAAATCAATAAATGTGCTTTACAATATTAGTATTCCTGTAAATGAAATTTTCGATTTAAAGCATCAATCCAGTTTAAATGAAAGTCCAATTTGGAATATTCAAGTACATGAAATCATCAATAAATTCAATTAATGATCATCAAATTTCATATACTAACTATGGCCTCAGTAAATTCAGGATTCTCCCTGTGGTTATTACATTAGTAGGCAAGTTTTTGTCTGTACAAAGTAAGTTAACAACATTTTATAAGTGCAACATTGAAGAAATGTTAAGATATATAGATATTTGAGATAATCAAAATAAAATGTAGTTGCAATTAAATGTCATGCAAAAACAGATGTTACATCATGTCAAAAAGAATATTTGCATAATTACAAAAATAGAAAGTATACAATGTAGATGATTTTGTAGTAAGCATAGAATAAAGCTAGAATTAATAATTATTTTATAAAAAGTTATTAATATTTTAAAGTAAAGTAATCACTTTAAAATAAAATGAATGTATAGCATACTAATAAGGTAAACTTAAAAACATCACATTTAAGAATTGGCACAATGTATGAAATGACAATGTTATAAAAACAGAATACTTAAGTTTGTTTAATCAATTTACATTTCTCCAGAATATTTTTAGCTATGCTAGGCTCATTAACTGGTGGTAATTCAATGCAGTTATTACTGTACTCCATTTAACTGGACTTGTTTTTTTGTCAAACCATATCTGAATGACTTCCGAGAGTCTGTCTGCATCATCACTCCTTTCAGTACGTAAGTTTTCTAAATCTACATAATTGATCCTTAGGGCTTGCCCAATTTTTCTCCCACTTATGAGCAATAGGAAAAAGTAAACGAATTAGATCTAAATTGTTTATCTATAGTTAGACAGAATATTGTTTAAAAAGAATTTGTCTTAACTATATATGGCTTCAAGTAAAACACTTTGGTATTAACTGTTATTACTAAATTTCTTAAATCTTACCAGTAGCTACTGAATAATCAGCTATCCTTTCACATTCAGTGATTAGAATAACATCATAGGTGTCTATAAAAAAATAGTAAATCTTCATGAACTAAAAAAGTATTTTACAATAAACTGAGGAATGAAGTACTTTGTTATGATTTCTTGCTTTGTAATAACAAAAATTAAACTAAATTTTCATTTCAAGTTGAGGCTTCTTAAAATTGAAACTAAATTACCTACAATTCATACATTTTCTAAAAAAAGTTGCCATTATCAGTTACTCATAATTGTATCATTGACTACTGAAATGTTGTTAAGTGTCCAATATTTTTTTTTCTACAGTCTTGTTCACATGGTTAATTCTTGTCATCTTTAACACATGTTTAGGAAGCAATGATTAATGAACTTCATGATTTATAAAAATCTTCTCAAAGTAGTAAAACTAAAACAGAATCTTCAACTGTAATTATTCCAAAACAAGAAATAATGCTAATTAAAGCCAGAACATTTCTAAAATTAAAATATTAACATTTCAAAGGGCCAAGAACCAAATGGAAAAAGCACTATGACTTTGTCAGCTAAATCTGTTTTTTTTTTTGTTACAAGTTCTGAAATAATATACTATGGATTAAGTAGATGTACGAGGTCTCGCTTTTGCCCTATCAGTCCAAATAAAAGACTACTTTCATATTTATTATAGTTTGCTTCTTGTATCACGAATACATATCATGATATATTGGACAGTGATTAGTTCACGAAGATAGAGTCATGCAGAGAAATGCTGTATCTACTTATGTAGATACAAAAGCCTTACCGTCATTAACTGGAATACATGCTTCTTGCTCATGTTCAACAGGTACACCACTGTTAATAACATCTAAAATAAAATTAAAGTAATGAACACGAAATGAGTTTAATCAAATACATTTGCAAAAATGCCATAAAGGTACATTAGTATATGTACATTACAGGTTATCAGAAAAACTGCTTGTCACACCTAAATTGACTTTTTTTTAAATTTGTAACTGAATGATGCTCATTTATTCTGCTCTTTGTCTGTTCACAAATGATATTAATTATGTAAAAATAATAAAATAATTAATGAAGTGCTGTTATTGATGTATTGAGTGAATTGAAAGTAAAACTGTTTTGGCTTACCTAATCCAACCATCCAACATTGATATCTCTTTGTTAACTCAATTGGTTCCAAATCTTGTACACTGCATGAGGCTACTGTGACATTGTCACTACCAACATCAACTAGAGCCAGGTGTATAGAAGGCATATCTGGTTGTCGATGATGCTTTTGATTGCATAAAATGGCCGGATAGCATTTTAAGGATGATGGATGATACACCAAAAAGGTTCAGCACATGAGGCAATGGCAGCCATTACAACAGATCTTAACATAGAACATTCAGTATCTCTGCCAGTCCAATAGACCTCCATCCATAACATTGTATCAACTAGAAGTAGTGAGCCAAGAGGTTTCTTGGGACTGTAATTTGACAGCAAATCGTAACTGACAAGGAAACTGTGCATTAAGACATTCCAAGGTAAAGAGGGGAGGCTCTTTTCTATTTAGTAATGCTACAACTGCAGCGGTAAACACACCCTAAATGACAAAATATACCAATAGTGTACTTACCAAATCTATCTATGTATACCTGTGGTACAACTTCATGTTGAAATGAGAAAACTAAAGGCTCACATGTTTTGCAAAACTTTCTTTTTCTCACTACTAGTGAGATGTTTAGGAGATAATGCACTTGGAATAAAGTAGTAGATAGTGTTATCTCGTTTAACTTCTGCAATAATACACAATTTGCTTAGCAAATGCAAGAAATCGGATTTTTCGAAGAGACCTGGAACAAATTTAATAGAAACAAGATCTAGCAAATCATCAGTAAACACGCCTTCACATTGAAGTCTCTGATGAGCATGAGGGTGGCAACAACATTCCTTTTTGAAGCAACTTTTCGGGGAAATCTACAAACGATATGCGAATTAAGTAAGAGAGAGCATCCAAAAAATATTGTGGGTTAGTGAAGAGAAGGTGAGGACATGACTCAAAGTGTAAAAAAACAGAAAGAGACCTAAAAAAAAGAGATAGCTCCTGACACTTGTTTTTTTTGACATCCTCAGTGTCTGACCAATATTTTCACATCGAGCTCTTGATACAATACCATGACCCTCTTTACTGCCTTCCTCTTTGACATTGGATTCTAAAACATACCAACGAATTGGGACTTTTTTTTCATGACTGCTTTCTTCTGCCCAGTTATGTATGTTTCTAATACGTGATGACAACTCTCTGCGATTTTCTAAGCACATGTTGTTGACAGGAAAGATAAGCTCTTGCTTAGCTTCATTATAGAATATCAATTGATCTTTATATTGTCGTAGAGCTGATATAAGCTTTGCATTCTTTTTTTTTAATGACTCCTGGAACAGCCAATTCCAACCACCCATTTGGTCTTCATAAGTACCGATGATAATGAATGTAGTTAATGTATCATTGTCATCACCATCAATAGTCGCAAGCTTAGCTGATGAGACAGAACGCACATATGTAGTAATGAGCTGGGAGATTTGTCATCCTAAGCTCCTTAGGCTGGGTTAGTGGCTTACCATCAATTGAATATTGGAAGATTGGCTTACTTGACAGTTTTATCTGTCAACTTTGTGCACTATCGCAACTACTGTATTGCCACGTACAAAAGCTCTCGAGACATCAGCGAATGTGGTTGACCACCACTATCAAGCACATATATCCATGTTTGAATCAGAGATTTTTCGAGATGCTGTACCTCTCATTGCACTAAAATATCTTTAGAGAGCTCTAGAATACTTTCCTTCTTAGTACTTGTATGACTAGCAATGTCATTGCCTAGTTGGAAGACTGAGATACATGTATACTTGTGAAACAGAGCTATCATCTGCTACAACATACAATGTCGTTTTCAATAGGTAATTGTTTGGTTTTGTTCTTTCAAAGCCACCATGTCTGTTTCTATTGGGTCTTCATTGATTTCTTTAGAAAAATGTTGTCTGTTCATTCACACAATGTATATCTGACAAAACTGAAGTCTCAGCAATAATTAATGTCGACTCCGGATTTGTTAAACTGATCAGGAACGTCTGACAGTGAAGCTTGACTAGAGGTACCTTCTGTTATGCTCATCATGCCCGTGTTAATGGATGATCTTTTTGATTGTTAGGCTTATCAGGATCAAATGCAGGAATTGTATTCAAATTTGCTTGGATACGAATATCATCGGCTAACATTTTCATGAGCTGCTTTTGAGGTGATCATTTCCCAGTTTTTAGCCCCATCAAGAGTAGCTATTCTTTCAACAGCTCTAATTGGTCTATCAGCATACCCGTGCTGTGATGATGAGGAGGTGGATCCCAGTCAAAGAGAAGGTGTTTAAAGGAGGTCTTGCCAACAGCAGGGAGGACCAGCCAAGAGCAATTTCATAATTGATAAAAATGATATAACCTTCATCAAAGTGCTTGTAATAAAATGCTTTTTTCTAGAACAAAAAATGAAAGTGCAATTTATATTTTATTTTTACCATTTTCAATAGTTTGATCAATTGTACTCAAAAGCTTCTGTAAAAGTCTTCAGCTTTCTTTTTAGCTAATGTAATAGCAGTATCACCATTCTAGAGAAGAAAATGAAAAAAGGTAACAGTTACTAACTTCAAATTATGATAAGTTGAAAAATTACTTGTAATAATTATGCATTATATTATTAATGCCCATGAAACACTCATGAATTATGTACAATTATCTGAAATATTTTGAAACATGTATTTTCCACAGCATAATTATTATCTTAATTTTATTAACAAATTCAAAAATAATGAATTTAAAGATAACAGGTTAGTTACCTTATTAATTAAATTTGTATCTGCTCCTTCCTCAAATAACGACTTTGCTACATCCAGGTGTCCATTTTCACATGCTAGCATCAATGGAGTATTTCCACTCTAAAGGATAATATGATACAATAATAGAGTATTTAGAGGCAAGCAATGTATACAAATACAAATGTATACAATTGTCTTTTAAGTATAAGATTAAGAGAAATATTTTACTTTAGCATGCATTTATAGATATTAAACAGTTTGGTAGAATATTAGTTTTAATTGACAATAATAGTATAGCATATACACCAAACAGATTGTCATATTCTAAAAAATAATGCTAGATTGCTATAATTATGGCAAATAGTTCCAAATGATCATAACTCATAACTTCAATAAATTTTTAAGGTATCAAATGGTTAGCATTAACTGGCCAAATACTTATAATATAAATACAAGTTAAGCATTACTATAGACAAACGAAATATCTTGATTCCTATATACAGCTGATCAAGAAAAATTATTGGTACAGTGTAAAAGTGTAAAGCTGCAATAGTAGCTATTTAATTGATGAAGGGCCTCATTGAGGCAACATTATAATGTATACAGGTCTAAAAAAACAATAGATACTATTATGTATGTTCTAGAATATCTGTGAAAATAAAAAATGGCATCAAAATTGGATGCAATAGAAGATTACAAATTGCTGTCATGTGTTGAACTTATAATCAACCAGTACTGTTAATGGTGATAAGCATAACAATTACTTCTCTTAAACTATCTTAGTATCAAATTACAAACAAAAACAGCTTTTATTATGATTAGCCCATATGCATCACATTTCCTAAGTACATGATAGTTCTTAGTGAAAATGAAATCATCATGTAGCATCAATAACACATACAATTGATCTTAATATTCCAAAAAGAGTGCCAACTTCATTATTGAAAAAAAATATTCTGAATAATTTTTCATCAGGCTGCTGTTTTGCACTATACATTCTCAATATTCTAGGCTAGTTGGTGATTTTTTGAAACTGATTTATATTTAAGCCACTAAGTTATTATAAATGTTAACAAGTCCGTTTATTCCCAAAAAAAAATTCTGTTTTCTGCTTTCCTATTGTCAAGATTCTTTTCCTTCCAACCATTAAACAACTCTATCACATTTTTATAAATGTTTCACACTTGCTCGTTTTGAACCTGTCATTTTCTATACTAAAATCTCTACTTAGTGAAATGTTTTGGTGTCGAATGTTAGCAAACTTTCATTCTTTCAACCTCTGCATGTTTTATCTGGTGAACTCATGTAATAAATTTTTTTCTACTCATTCTATAGTAACTAATAAAAGATTCTGTTAAAATGTTATGTATTATATCTATTATGCCCCATATTTCAATGGAAAAAATGAAATAAGTGTCTACCAAATTCTATTGACTTGTTGAAGCAACAACATCGTCTCTTTGCAATTCTTATAGATGGTCTCCTAACCTAACGGTACCCAAGATCGAAACTTTTCTTCTTATATTACCGGTAACTGTGAATAAAGGGTTAAATTTGAATGTTGCCTAGCAACATCGGTGCACACGAATTGAGAATGCCTCTAATGTTGATGACCTATTCTACAGTCTTGCAGAACTGGAGATCAAACTGAACGATTTGTATAATCGGTAAACTGTGTGGAATTTTGATTGCTGCAAAGAAAAGGTTGAAAAAGTAGTCAAGCCCGAACGAAATATACTAGAGATAAAGTACTGCTGTATACATGGAGGGCAGTCCATCTAGGCTACAGGAACAGGGATTAAATCAACTTAGTAAAGGCAGTTGTCACATCTGCTGATGATAATGATTTTTATTCACAGTACATTTAAACGTGCCTGCCCAGCACACATTACCCTTCATGTTAATGTAAGTGGTACTGCTTTAGAAGTGAAGAGTGTTTCAACTGAGCATAACCACGAAATATCATGAAGCAATCATAAGGTCACTGTTGTTGAAGTTGACAAAAAGTATTTACATGTATACATTAATTCCCCTCATGGCCAAGTTTGCCCATCAGTTTAAGGTTTAGTTAAAGGTTATAAAGTGTAGGGGTTAGGGTCTAGTTATAGTATAGCCCCATTTATGTACACTGTAATACATATCTCATAATATATTAATCCTTTTTTGTTAATGGGTTGTGAGGATGATGATGACACTTCTGTTATGAATCTGATCAACACAACTGTAACGAACTCATCTGGGGGGCACTTACAGATATACATGTGCAATGTAAGTTAGATTACATCAATTACAGAAAGGTTTCAAACATGGTTACAATGTAGTTACCAGTACATATACTAGCAGTTCTTTAAGGCCACCACAGCCTTCTACAAAGACTACTGAATGTGTTGGTCTGAAGAGGCCTCTCTCTGATTTCTACTAACACAGTTGTTGAAAGGACTTATAAGAGTTCTCAAAGAACAGAATTCTTTGGGTGAGTTATAACACTATGACCATACTTTATTATAGTATTTTTAAAGGATTAAAACTTCCTCATGTTTTAAAGAAAAGAGGTAGACCTAAGGGCCATGACTAGAGGACCATTGGACTACAGCCAAACGATTGAAAAGTTCCAAGAAATCTAAAAGTTTTAGTTGTAAACACTGCTAGAAAAAGAAGGAGGTACATGTAATACTGAATGGTCCTGCAATGACTGTCCACACGTACTATTGTAGTTGTTTATTTTTCTTGGTTTGTGTTGATTCACAGAAATTGAAGTGCTCTCAAAACTGATGGCTTTATAGAAGAACATCAAATATAGTGCCATCATGAGAAAGTATCAAATGCAATACTGGACGAGAATGTAGATGTTTCATCTGGTCCGCTACTATTTAACTGAACGACGAATGATTGGAAAATTATTGAAGATTTTTGTTGAAAGGAAGAAAGACTGTGATGTTTGGCTATGCAAGATATGCCATCATGATCTTCATGGCAGTAAATCAGAGCAGTTAATTATTTGTGGATTCGTGCCTTGAATGGTATAGTTTTAGTTGTGCTGGAGTAATTACAGCTCCAAAAATGACATACTGGTTCTGTAGAAGTTATTTTACTGCTGCTAAAAATTTTGACTAGATATGTATGAAGACTATCAGCTCATTCAGTTTTTTCTTTAAGTTCATTAAAGTGAACAAAGAGTTAATCATTAGTACCTAGCTAGGGAGTAGATCACGTGCACCATTGTTGCTAGGGAACAGTCAATTTAACCCTTTATTCATCGTTACTGGTAATATAAGATTCGATCCCGGTACGGTAGGTTAGCCACAGCGTTATACAAAAAACTCAGTCATAAGATAATCGTTTCTTTTCTTCATTGCTAAATTTATAAGAGTACTTGTTCATCTTAGTAAACTAAAGTCGCTCTTCCTATACCAACCAAAAGGCATGGTGCTAATCAAAAAGGATCACCGTGACCTAAACTGCAATATGATATAATTAAAGATGGACCCAAACCCTTCTATTATTGTTTAATGACAGAAACGATTGTAAAAAGAAAACTAAAAAATATGACTAACAATCAGTTATTTTATGGGTCAGCTTATATTGTGGGATCCTGTCTGACATATTAACATTAATGGAATATTCTAATACAAAAAATTATAAATTTCATAATTAGAGTATTAAAAGAGATGTAATGTATAAAAATACATAGCACTAATAACTTGATGCCATAAACACTAATATCTTGTGTTTATGGTCAGATATAACATTGGTAAAGTGCATGACAATTTTTAATACCATGATATAATGTCAAGAATACAGTTGAGCTTAAAGGTTTCAATGAATATGTTCATAAGTAATATATAATATAGTTGTTGAATTACTGTTGATAGAAAGAATAGTTAACAAAGAGCAGCACATTTCAATGAATTTCAGACATGTAAAGAGGTATTATGTAAAAAAAATGTATCCTAATCACACCCTCTACATGATGTACCACTACACATAAATCTCTGTAAAACTCACTTGAATTTTACTACTTTTATTCTAGCCAGTGCCAACATAAAGTAATTTGATAACAGATATACCTCTTATTAAAATTTGTATTGAGCGTTAAGTGTAAGAGATAGTTGTAGTCATTTATTGCAAAATATTCAGAAGGCTTTACTCTACTCCTTTGTTGGTTTGTCAAGTCATTGACTCAAGCGTTTTTTTGTTCTGATGTTGTATCTTCATCCTCTGTTGAAGTATTTAACCTCTTTTTATAAACTAACCTTTATTCTCCCAATTCAGCTGATATATAATCAATCAACAAATAAACTTCAATAATTCCAATCACTGGTCTGTTATATCTTTTGCAACATATGCATGGTTAACAGAAATGTTGGCTTATGCATGTGATACATAATAAAGAAATTTCACATCATGAGATATACTATTAATTTTATTGTAAAAACAAGGCTCCCATTATGTGATGTCTTAATTCTTGCACAAAACCAGAGACTATCTTTGACCAGATAATCTGTCTCTTCATCTTTATTACTAAGTCACTTCAATCATATATCAACACATTACTTACTGGGAATATTTTTGCAATATAACTATTAGTATGACAGTACCATTTCAACAATCCTTTGTAATAAGTACATCATGTAATTGCCATTTAGTACCATACCCGTGCAGCTTTCCTATAAAGCCTGTCAACGTAATAAGTACTAAATGACATGTATGTAAACAATATTACACAGTTTTAACAAATAAAGGTGTTACAAAAACCTAGTTATAAACTGTAGACTTAATAACTACTCAGCATTTCAAAATTCTATGAAGCATTTTTATATTATAGACTTTTAACTTCATGAAGATTTTTTGTCACTTTATCAAGATTTTTTTCATTATCATAATGCACTTCAATTTCAAAAGTTAATCAAGCAAGTGGTTCATACAAAAAGTTTAGTAGACAGAAATGTATCTTTGTATTTGATAAACTAATATTATTTGTTCTTCCTAGATATTAACATTTGTATATTTCTAAATAAATATAGCTACAGTTGTAGCTAAAGAGGTGGATATATTTCTAACCACAAATAAATTTTTTTTTTTTAACATTTAAGAGTTAATTATATAATAATAAAAAGCTTGCTGGTGTTTGGTTTTTAAGATCATTGGAAGTTATATATTTGATTTTGATTAGAATTTGTTGAGGGTACAAAGAAGGGTTTGGTATCCTGCCCTGCTGTTATAAACTAAATTTCCACTTTGGACATGCTTATTACCTACTCACTGAGGGAGACCCTTTACTTCAAGGTTGTAGAAAAGCCAATCAATCTTATCTTATTGCACCCACATGTATGTATTCCCTTTCATAAATAAACATAATGGACCGATGATTTAGCAACACTTTTCAAAACCTTGTACCTTTTTACAAGTGTAAGCATCAACCACATATATACCTGTAAGAGCATTGCTCTTGACCAGATTTTAAAGGAATGATGAATTAGTGATTTTAACAAATACTGTTTCATTGCTAAACATTTGAATGGAACGACAGCCTAATCTATCCTTTGTTCATTTACCACATATAAATATTTCACTAATATTGGTTATTCATGTATGTAAGAACAGGGTTCTAATTTCTGTAGTTTATAATATGCTGGCTTACCATACTGTTGTAGATCTCTGTTTTCAAGACAATAGTAGTACACAGAGAATATATATTGATAGTCATCTACAAGTAATCCTTGTATCTTTGGCTCATGAGAGAGAATGGAATCCCTTAAGCCAGTAATCACCAAAAGATAAAAAAGTTACAAAAAGACTCATGAAGAACATAAAAAATATTTCATATCTTATTTCATCTGGTGTTACATTATCCAATGATTTGTAATGTTTCTCCGAAACAGGTATGCAGAGAGTTTTTTGATTATTAGAAAATAATGAAGGATGTACATGTCTGTGTTGAATGAAAAGGAAAGTAGGGCAAGGAGTGAGTACAATGTTACGCTGAAGCTAGATCACAAGGTTATTGTACGGTAGGAAAAACTTTTATACAGATATCCATGCATGTTGTTGATCACTAGCTAATTTTGTCAGCTGTGACAACTAATAGTTTGTATTTTATAATACAAACAACAGTAAACAGTGGTGTTCCAAGACATACCCACTAGAAAAAAAATTCCAATTCCCTATAGAAGTATTTGTTAATTGTTGATATATATATATTACAGCTTCCAGAAAGCAAGAAAACAGCCCCAAGCCACACAATATGCATACACTTCCACAGAATTAAAATGGCAACTAATTAATGATGTATATACATGTTTACAATAGTTAAAAGAGTTAAGGACTTGTCATTGTAACAATCATGAACTACTATTGATAATCTTATGACAGGTAATCTATGATGCTGTTGAAAAGTATGTAACAATTAAATTATACTCTACATAAATGCATCAATTTTTTCTTCTGATCCTTTACTATTACATTCTCATATACATTGAAATTACATACGAAAGGGTGAATTCAGGACTGACATAATTTGTACAAGATGGTATGAAAACAAATATTGACTTACAAACAACGAACATAAACAATACTCATGCCGATTTATTACATTTATATTGGGAACACAGTTTTAATACTTCAAGTGGGTCTGCCTATACTATTAAGACTATCTTGGCTCAATTTTAGTTGCAATGAACTGGCTAGTTGTTCATAGAAAGGTCTGTAAACTTGTCTGAACAAATACATTATGGTTTTAAGTTTGTAGAATTTTTTTAAAGTGTGCTCATTAAAGAAAGAATGCCACTAATTCTCATTTAATTTGGATATTAAAGAAAGAATGACAGCATATTTTGATAATGATATTGTTGTAAACTGTATACTCACACAAAAACATGTAGTTTAATACACACCAAAGCTACTGTGTTGATGTATAAACAAGTGTACTGAATTAACTAAACTACACAACTTGAGTGCTGAAATAACACACAGCTTCTGTTTAACACATCTACATGTGTATGTTTTGATAAACATTAATAATAAAATAACAATGATTGATAATGTTAATCAAACAAACAATATAAAGTATATGCCATAACTTTTTGTATGCATTTCTTGCTCTATAATATAATTATGTCCACAATTTTGCTTTAGGTGTAAAAGTCCATGACAATACAGTGATTTCAAAGGTACAAATTAAATGGCATCAGTACTTTTGACATTAAATAAACCAAAGTAGAATTATATTCTTGAACTTCAATTATTACAGAATAAACAGATTTTCATCTGGTATATACTAACCCTCAAACAATACAACATGACAACATCTTCATTTTGCATGAACACAAGTACTATAGATCCACATCGATAGCAGAGAGGGACAAATGAAGTATTTATTTTAACTCAATCAGCAATTATCAATTATTACATCATTGCAAATTTTCCTAATACCATTTAATGAAGACTGTACAATACGTAATTTTCCTAATATATTACAACTAGTGCTGTGGTTTAGTGCATTCGTGTGTATGGAGGAGGCAGTGAAGCAATAAAGAAATACAAGGTTAGCAAGTGTATTAATGAGGTAAACCAATATCCAAGTAATAGAATAACCTTTCAAGTCAGCTATTACAGCTTCTAGATAGCAATAACTGTGTACTAAAGTCATGTGACCTATATACATGTACACAGAACTGATGGTAACTAATTAATTACATTTATGAATATGAGTCCATGAAATTTAAGTGTTGAGAACTTTGCCATTGTATCAATCATTGAAACTCATTGTGACAGATAATCTATGGTTTTGATTAACGAATATCTCACAAGTTGTACTCTACATATATGTATCAATACTTTCATCTGATCTTTTAACATTAATTGCTGTATGGTATAGTGATAGCTATTGAGATGGCAGTACATATAGTACTATAGTTCAGGTAACAGACGAGTTAATTCAAGATTAAAGTCGCCAATTGAAACCACGCCCTAAAATGTAAAACCACACCCATTGCCACAACAGCAAAACAATGAGTTACTGGCAGATTGTTTATTTGTTGTTGAGATATTCTTTCACATACTGATTTTAAGGCTAAAAAAAGAGATATTTGATGGTAACCAATTGGTTTCAGCTATTTGCAGAGATTCTAGAACTCTCAGTGCTGCTTTTAGGACAGTTCAAAAGTGGATTGATGGAGCAAACAAAGACTTGTGCTTTTTAGTGATCATTTTGCTTGTGTTTTTAGTAGTAAAGACTATAAAAGTAAAAGGTATGTGGTCAGAACTAGTCAAAGGTGAGTTTTAATGTGATTAGATCACCATTTATTTACTTTTAAACTCCTTCAGCACTTTGAAGCAAAATTGTGAAGCTAGAATAAAATCATATTAAATGATGAAAAAAGTGTCTAAAAGTGTCCAGTGTTATGAAGATCACATTGATGACATCGATAAAGTAAAGAAGTACTCATTTATACTTATAAATTGGAATTATACTTGATTGTATGAATAGGAAACTATGACCAATTGGCGTACCAAAGAAAACTTGATCATGATAAAAAAACGGAAGCAGCAAAGATGATAGAGATAAAAGTAAACAAACAGCGTACTTCATCAATACTTGAAAAGCAATATGGAAAATGTTGTTACTCTAAAGGTTATGATGACAAATGTTCAAACTGAAATACACCAAAGTTCTGACATTAATAACCTGGAGAAATTAGTGCAATGCTAAAAAGATATGGAAGGTATATCACCATTGTATAAAAAGCTCGTTTATTCTTCTCTATCCATCCAGGTTTTACAGCAACATATAAATGAGTTTCATATACCACTTTACTTACTTGTTATTGTTGATGGCAATGGACAAAGTGAAATTATTGGAATGTATTTGACCACACAGGAAACATAAGAAGCTATTATGGAGATGATGAGATGTCTAAGAAGTCATACTTTATGTTGGAGGAATACAAGAGTGATAATGACAGATAAGACTTCTTGAAAGATCTACGGAAGCCTCAGATGGACATTCCTATTTCTATTTCCAATTTCAATTAAACAGAGTTATACGGCGTTTGAATGTCTGTCTTCGGCTTCCCTAAATAATAGAACTACAATATACAACAAAAACTCAGGGACCTACACTACTACTGGGAACATCTCGCTTACGCTCGATTCTAAGAGACAGCTTGTGGTACTCACGCTCCGCAGTTTATTAAGTAAACAAGAAAAGCCTAGAAATGGTGTACATGTCAAAAATGGAATTAGGAATACAAATTGGAACTCTAACTTGGTCATTAATTGGGATTTTTTTAATACGCCAAGGTTCACAAAAGAAATAAAAAAACAGGAATTGGAATGTCCGTCTGCGGCTTCTGTAAAGATCAGTATTTGGTGATGAGTTTCCAGATTAGTTGGTGTCTTTTCACATTTAACTGACTTTACAAAAAAAATTGCTTGTAAAAAAGAGTATGCAGTGTGATGAACACAATGGTGTCCTTGAATTGCTTCAAAAGATTGCTTGTTCAAAGTGACAAATAGAGTATGATGAATTATATGAACAACTCGTACAATGTGGGTTTCGTTTTGTTATTGCTTATTATAATTAAAAAGGCACCCAACTCATCACCAATGGGTGCACGCTTTTTAGATTTACATTGGGTGAGAGAACTATGAATACTTGGAATGTATAAAATCAAAAGTGAAGAGTATGCTTAAAAGCTTCAACTTCATCTGGGGAATGGCCACATAGACCTTGTTTATAAATGCATATCAAACGTGCTGGACCTTTATCTTGGACACATATACTTCATTCTCAGTGACACCATTGAAAATGAATAGATTCTCATATTGTTAATTCTACATCATCTTGAACACCTGTTAACAAACTGAAAGAATCTTTGCTATACACAGAATCACAGATCAAATTGTCTCTGATAATGGCACTCATTTTTTGATATATAGCCAAGGAATTCAAATGTTTTATGGACCAGAATGGAATCAAGCATACCTTTAATTCACCATACCACCCATCTTCCAATGGTTGGCTGAGCATATATTTTAAAACTTTAAAACAGGGAATTGGTAAGTCAGAGGGTAGTATACAATAGAATTGCTACCTTTTTCTCCAACTATCGAATCATGCCACAGTCAAGTACAGGGATATCACCTTCTGAACAGCTGATGGGAAGGAAAGTTGATACTTGATTTGATCTAATATATCCTGATATTACAAAAAGGGGCTTAGAAACAATACAAGATAAGATGATTTAACAGTTTTACCAGAGCTTGTACATTTAAGTTGGAGGCAGACTGTATGCTCATGGATTTATGGGACCACATAAATGGATCCCTGTGACCTTACTGAGGTGATAAGACCATTGTTGTATCAAGTTTAAGATCCACTAGGTATATCTTCCACAGTCGTATTGATCATTTCAGGTCTTGTCACAACTCCGACAGTCAACAGATAGTGATAGCCTGATGACTATGACAATTGGTCATTTTTAGTTCTCTCACAGACCCTATTGTTAATATACTGAAGTATAATCAGCACCATTAACTCTCAGTGTCACAAAAAGGAAGCTCAACTATTACTTCTCTTTGTCAGAAACTCTAAACCAGTTGATCGTTATGTCCCCTTAATATGACCATAATGGGAAGAATGTGATAAACTTTGGACCTTATTAATATATATTTTGTAGTGTGAACCTACTTAGCTTTTAGGGTTTGTCTGCTCAGTTTTGTTGTTGTTAATGTTGTTGTTGTTATTTGTTTTTTGTTGCATAGTCTTTACTTAATTGTTGGTTGTTTTTTCATATATAATTAGTTGTGATACCTCAGGTAGGATATAACATCTATGCACACCCTCTCTCCTATCTGATGGAGACTGTAGGAAAGCCCTGCATGCTTGATGTTATTGTCTCACATGCACATATATTCTTTCTCAGTAGATCAGGAGAACAACCTTACTAAATCATCCAAGCAAACATAATAGAATTGGTGAAAATATATTTATTTTCAATTTTAAACACAAATGCAGCCCCATGACCCTTTTCAATCTTGTCACTTTTCCCTGTGTCGGCATCCAACTCACATGTAACTTGTATTTTCTACCCTTGTCCAGACTTTTTATTATGATCAACTAGCTTTTTGACATATACTGTTTCATTGTTGAACATCCTTTCAATGGATACATTACCTCAAATATGCTCTGTTTTTTACTAGGTATAAATTTTGTGTTGTGGGATTTTATATTTGTATATGTAAGAATGGTTCTACTATTGTAGTTTACTATATGTTTGTATTGTTATCTGGACATTATTATTAAAACCCATTGTCTATATAATTCTATATTAATGTGTGAAATGTTATGTATCCAATCACTAGAACTCTCTAGAATAATTCCGTATTTAAGTAGACATGTTGTTACGGTTGTTACTTGGTCTAATAAGTGTCATTTGTTATTATTTATGCTAAATTGTAAACAATATTACACTACATAGTAGCAGTTGTGAGAGAGATGGATTATCAAGATCCATTCAACTTTAAGAACCCAGACAACTTGCCTTGAAAATACATTTGTAAATTTCACTTGGAACAGGTCTTTCTGACCAAGTAAATCAGAGACATATTAGTACTCTACTGTATCGTTTAGTTTACTTGCCATATACTGTTGTACAATTTATTTCACTCTGTAATATAATTGTGATCGCATTTTTGTTTTGGTGTATGACTCCATAACAGTACAGTGATTTACAGTTTGGTAATAATGTGACTTATTGCTTCATTTGTTGTTCTCGGAAGCTTAAGTCACATTAAAATAGAATGTACAAAATGGACATGTTCTTAAATAAATACATATAAACAAAATGATCTGGAAAAGGTGCCAATTCAAAATTAGAAAATCTGCAAATCATTTGTATATAGACATTTGTATCAACTATTGTATTAAAATTTTGCAATACTGTACTTTTTTTCTAGATACAATATTTTATATGATTCTTATACAATATAACTGTACTTTCTAGCTAAAAAGGATCTGTTTGTCATACCAAATAGCTATAAAACAGTAATGTGACAAATGATACTAGAGCATTTTGTTTCTACAGTCACATGAAACTGTACATAATATATAGAGTTAAAACATGATCAAAACATTCCTAAGTTAAATGGTTACACTGAGCATTCCAGATACATAAGTAAAGTGATGTTGCTAGAGTTCACAGTTAACAAACAATAATAGATAGCAGAAAACAGTATTTTCATTGATCTATAATACCCTATTAATATCATACTTAGCATATTATCTATTATCTTTGACTACTCGACATACAATAATCTTTCAAACCTTATCGACAGCACTAATGTCAGCACCATTAGTAATTAATAATTTGATGATCTCAAAATGATTATAGCGAGCTTGCACAATGTAATGTAGTCCAGCCATTCTGTAGCAATAAAACAAAGAAGCAATACATATTGCACAACTATACAGATAAATTTCAATCAATGTACTGGTGACACATAAAACATTAATGATATTAATGATTCTATGTAAATATAACTATACAATATGATACAATTATTATACAGTTATCTTCATGTATATATAGCTACCATTGTAGACCTAATATACTGCATTACTAAATTCCAATCAAACTAATCTGTCTAAACACAGGAATAATTAACAAAATGTCCTAGAGAACCTCTGCTAGTTTTATGAATAGAAAGAGTACTTCAGATATAAGGAGACAGGATGTCAAAGCTGAATTAAACTAGCAGTGGCTGATCCAGAAATTCCCAAGGGGGGGGGGGGTGGAATTAAAGTAAAATCTGAAACTCCATGAGAAAAAATTACATGTAGCACTACACTTTTGATCATGCACTGCAGCAGTCAAGTTTATATTACTGTTAACTTCAAACATGGATCATGTATTTACACTTGAGTTGACAATGACTTGTGAAAATTTAACTGCATGCATGACTGCTTGATTGTTGGAGCCTAGGACTTCAGTATACTTCAGGTTACTACATGTGTTTGTGCAGCTGTGACTAAGTGTCCTCAGTTCATGTCATTGTGTTATGGGAAAGTGGAAAAAAAGAAAAGCAGCAATGGTACTAAAGACATCAGGTCTTTATTTACCAGTCAAGCTCAACCTCCGTACAAGGTGTAATAATAATAGTTATGAATTGATTATTATAGTCAATGATCTTCACAGGCCCATGATTCAGAGTTGCACTCATCTCAGTCTACTATTAAAAATGACTTACCTAGTACCAGTAACTCACTCTCACAAGAGTTTCCACATGACAGTTTACAAGATGAAGATATCAGTATTGGTACCAGTATACCTCAGAGTCCACAGCAACATAGGAATACAGGAGACAATACATCCCAAATTCCCCAACAAGATACCAGTGAGGATGATCTTGGTACACCTATGATCACGGGTGATAATGATGTCATTACTGCATCAGGATCAGGAATGGCACAATGTTCCAACTCATGTGAGGAAAAATCGAGCAGTGTAATTGTTCCACCTTGCCACAATCATTCATTAAATCTAATAGAGGTAGCAATTCAAAAAAACCAGAGTGCTAACAGAGTCTGAAAAGTACAAACTTCTTACTATATCACCGAATGAAAAAATTCCACACAATCAAACCTCAAGCTTGGATTACAGATATTTTCCTTATAAAAGGGGTAGTCAACAGTGAAAGATATCTTTCAAAGGAAATGGTTGGAACAGCACACATGGCTTTTTATGGTGGATGTGTGGAGAAAGGAGGTTGGTGCTTACCGTGCATAATTTCTTAAACAGATAGTGAGAACGTACAGCTCAAGAGTTTTGTTAACACCCCTTTTGTCAATTACAACAAATCCACCGAGATTCTTGCTAGACACTGCAAAAATGTTTATCACTTGCGTGCAGTTCAGAGATCGTACACCTTCAAAGCTAGCTATTCCAATCCAGAAAATCAGAATTGACAGTAGACTCACAGATACTAATCAGAAAAATTTTTGTTCAATTCTGAAATTTTACCTGTCTTAGTAGAAGCAGTTTTAACTTGTGCCAGGCAGAAAGTGGCCCTGCAAGGACATAAACAAGACAAGATAGACTTCTCCAAGCCTCCATGTTTCAATGAAAGTAATTTCATAGCTATTTTAAGACTGCTTGCCAAAACAAACAGCACTTTGCAGGCGCATCTAGTTTCTGGTCCAAAAAATGCAAAGTATATTAGCAAAACAATCCAAAATGAGATCCTAGAAAATAGCTGCCACACAAATTCGTCAATTTTTATCGAGATTGCTTGATGATTTGTCTCATTTTTTTACTGATATCAGATGAAGTAACTTCTCATGGTAAAGAGATCTTATCAGTTTGCTTACACTTTCTGGAAGTTAGGACTAACACTGAATTTGTTGCCAAGAAACATGAGGTCCTCTGGATTTTCACTTCTTAGAAAGAATCACAGGGGAAAAGATAGCTGAGGGTATCTAAAGGTACTGAATGTCATGAAAATCGATGTAACAAAATGTCGTGGGCAAGCATATGACACTACTGCCTTTATGAGTTCTTCAAGATCAGGTGTACAAGCCCATATTCAGAAATTTGCTCCTGATGCGATTTACCAAGGATGCGTATTACATAGCTTAAACCTTGTAATATGCAACTCCTCGAAAATTTCATCTATTAGAAATATGATAGACAGCTGCCATCAAGCATTTTGTGTTTGATAACTCCCCAAAGTTCCAACGATTTCTTGAAATGGTAATCAAATGTTTTTGTCCTAATCATGCAAAGAAAGTTAAAATAAATGGCCTATGCAAAACCAGATGGATTGAACGACATACCACTTTTACGGCTATTTTTGAATTGTATCCATATCTTGTTCAAACTTGGAATGAAATATGCCATCCAAGTGATGAGGAACAGTTATATCCAGAAGTAATCATTGGAACTGGGATTCTGAGTCTCACAGTTATGCAAATGGACTTCGACACACTTTCTGTAAGTTTGAGCACATAGTCGTCTTCTTGATTGCAAAAGAACTTTTGGAACCAATTCGTCCAATTGCTGAATGCCTTCAAGGAAGACTACAGGAAGTTTACTTTGGCTTTAAAAAGGTTGATGAAGTAAAAGAGGCCTACAAGAGAATGAGGGAACATGTATCTACTCAGCACAATTCTGTTTACTCTAAAGCTCTCAAGCTGGCAGATGACATAGGGAGTAATGAGGACATGCCACGCAGACTGAAGGGAAGACAAACAATGAGATCAAATCCTGATGTTACATCTCCAAAGGATTACTGGAAAGTAACAGTTACAATTCCCTTCCTTGACTCAATCGTTTCTGAGTTAGAGTGTAGATTTGCACCAGAAAAACGGGCACATTATGAGCTTTGCTCCTTAATTCCTGAAATCATCACTAAAAAGGATGAAAGTGATATTAGTGACACAGCTGATCTCCTAGCTTCAAAATGGACCCATCTGATGCCATCATCAGATAACTTTGAAAGTGAACTTAGACGATGGAAAGTACACTGTGAAAGTATCAAAGAACCAAGATCAGTAACGAGTCTACTTAAATTAGATGCTGATTCCATTTTTTATCCAAATGTCAGGGAGCTTTTATGTATCCTGGCAGTTCTTCCAATAGGTAGTACAGAAGCAGAAAGATCATTTTTATGTTTAAGACAGATTCACACATGGTTGCGAACAACAATGACTTCTGACAGACTTGGCAATTTAGGTGTAATAGGGATGCAAGGATTTAATTATGAAATAAGTATAGAAAAATGTTGTGAACAATTTAAATTAAGAAACCCTAGAAAAATGACTTGTGATTCAGTTCTTTTCAATTGATTAATTATTGGCTTTATTAAAATTATTTATATTAAGTAATTCATGGGAAAAGGGGGGTGGAAATCCACCCTTACCACCCCCCTGGATCAGCCCTTGACTAGTCACTCTTTATAAATACAAAACAGTAAGTTTTGTGGTTATTAATGTTACTCAATTTAGTAGTCTAATTATTTTACAGAAAATGTGGAAACTTATTTTCAGGGATTACAGTACTAGTATCGAAGCTGATGCTCCCCAAGCAAAGGAACTTCTGGATAAACACGCATTCAAACCTGGGCAACTATAAAGTTATTATTGTTGAAGATCACATTGACTTCATGTTTTATGTTACAATTACCTTCTCCTTTGCCTTATTTTATACAAAACTCAGTTATAAGATAACCGTTTCTTTTCTTCATTGCTAAAGTTACAAAAGTATTTGTTCATTTTAGTAATAAAGTCAATCATATTAATTTTCTTATACCAACCAATGGCATGGCACAGAGCAAGAAGGAATCACTCTGACTTAACTGCAATTATATATAATATAACGAAAGATGGCTCAAACCATTCTATCATTGCTTAATGACAGAAACAAGTATAAAGAAACTAAATTATGACTAATGTTCAATTATTTTATAGGTCAACTATATTAGTGGACCCTGTTTGACTTACTTACATTAATGGAATGAGATGTACTACAGTTGAATATTACACTAATAACAACAAAGAGCCTGCAGGATCTTTTTAGGATTGCATTATGAAGGAACATTTTTTCATGTTATAAACTCATCATTGTAGATGTAACATATAAATGAGTTTTGTATACTACTTTACTAATTTACTTTTTATGTTGATGGCAATGGACAAAGTGAAATTATTTGAATGTATTGACAACAAAGGAAACACAATATGGTGTGTTGTGTAAAAGGTCTTAAGTTTTGTTGGACAAATATGTGAATGATAATGAAAGTTAAAGATTTTGTCAAAAGATCAGTATTTGGTGCTGAGTTTCCAGATGCAAATTTACTTCTTTGCCTCTTTCCCATATTACTGACTTTTCGAAGGGAAATCAGTTGTCAAAAAAATGACTTTGCAGTGTGATGAACACACAAATATGTCCTTGAATTGGTTGAAAAAAATTGTTACCAGGGGATCAGGTGTTGCCAGATCGAGGATTTACTACATAGGAAATTGTTGCTTTACACCAAACAGAAGCAAAATTACCCTAATTTACTATAAGGGCAAGAAGCAACTAAGCAAAGTTAGAAATAGATTCATCACGCATACTTTCTCAAGTAAGATACATGTGGAGCGAGTGATTGGACTGCTGTGACAAAAAGTATACATTTTAGAATTTAACTTACCAATAAACATGATAATGTGTGATAATTCTGAGGACAGTGTGATTGATAAAATTGTTACTGTTTTTAATGCACTATGTAACTTCTGTGAATCAGTAATTCCTTTTGATTAACTTACAATGGTGAATTGTTTTATTTCTGTATGTTGCCTATGTTATGTGATATATATCTGCATGTTGTCCTTTAATGAAATGTTGAAAAGACTTAATAAACTGAAAATTAGTTGGTATTAATTATTAGAGTAGTAAATTTACTGTTTCAAGTGGACAGTCCGGACTAAACCACTTACCATCTGGAACCGAGTCAATATTTAGGCAATCCATGTGAAACCACTTAATGGGACAAGAATCATTGTCACATGCTGTCATATCATACATCATAGCTGGTAATATAGATATGATAGTTAAAAATGTCAGGATATGTCACGAAAAATTTGGTCTGGGTGCAAAATTAATTTCATCTTGCAATATTTGGAACCAAGGGTGTGAGACTGTAATAATTTGGCAAAGAGAAATGGAATTCGTCCTATACAAATCCTTTTTCATCACTTCTTAGATTATGTGTACTTAAATGAAAAGCGTTTAACCACTTAGGGAAGTTTCAAAGTGTCAAAAAAGCAATGTCACAGCAGAGAGATGTGAACCTGACTGCAGAAAGTGGACCTATCTCTAGGAACAAATTTTGCAGTATAGGTCCACATTAGGCAGCAAAATTTGGTTCTAGGTTTAAATTTAACTTGCATAAATTGGACCTAGGTCCTAATTTGTCATGCAAAAATTGGACCTAGGTCCAATTTTAATAGGAACAAATTTCCATTTCAGGCTAGAGTCCTGTGTAGATCCACTGATTACACTGACATAATTCTCTGAAACATATGGATCAACGGGCTAACAAGCATATCCAGTTTTTTTCTATATCTCTTCTGTGCTGACAGTCTTTTTTCAACTTGCAGGGACGTAGGAACAGGGGGGGCCACAAAAAGCAGGGACCCCCCACGTTTTTGGTCGCGGTTTGCTATAGTCACGTACAGCACTCACCACACAATAACATGCAAAATACTCCATACTAACGGCAAGATGAAGGATCTATAAACTAATAAAGTAGTACGTAGGTTAACGTCTAGCTATGCTTACCAGTCAGCAAAGTCATACTTGTCCCGACCTACGGTACCTACAGTTTTAGCATCAGTGCACACTAATTTGGAATAGCACTATTTTAATATTTCGCCATTGCGCTAAATTAGATATCCACATTGTGAGTATGGCGACTCTCAGAGAAGAATCGATCATTTTCTCATCTCCAATGATACGGAAGAATCTGATGAAATTAATTCAGTTGATGGAGAACAAGACTTGTCCGATAACCACACAGGGACACCGACAATGAAGCAGAGGCTGATGCAGTGTGAGTGCCAATGTTGTTCTAATGTAAGTATACCTTATCATCCGCTGGAGCTAAGCCAATCAAAGACGACCAAGTTGTATAACAGTGAATCTAAAGCAAAAGTCCCATTCAAAAATGATTCAAAGTAGATGGTATGAGCTACATCCTTCGATTAGTGTGTGTACTTCAAAATACAGAATATATTGTTCGACTTGTCTAACTGCTAAAGAGCACGGCTTGCTGAACACTAAATATAAACAGACAGCGTTTGTTGATGGCGGCTTCTCAAACTGGAAGAAGGCTCTTAGCTCATTTTGAATACATGAATCAAGTAGTATGCATAAAGATTCTATTCTAAAGCTAACGGCTAAGAATAAAGGTGCTGGCATAGATGCTCAGCTAAGTGCTCAGCTCAGCAGTGACCCAAAAGCACCATCAATTAATGTTCGTTCTCTCCTATGCTGTTCAGTTTCTTGCAAGGCAAGGATTACCTTTTCGTGGCCATAAAGAGGATGTAGAAGCCTTTAGTGGTAATCTCTATCAGCTACTTCTACTGCTGCAGGCAAAGGATAGCCAACAAATGATTTCTTGGCTAGTGAAAAAAAGCAGTACATTTCCCCAGAAATTATAAATGAAGTAATCACTTCTATGGGCCAGTGTGTTTTGTGCAAAATTTTAGCTGAAGTTTGTACTTCTTGTGGTATTCAATTATTGTAGATGAAGCTACAGATATAGTTCATAATGAACAAATGTCAGTCTCAGTAAGGTGGGTAGACAACTGCTATTGCATTAATGAATGCACAATTGGCCTTCTTCAACTGCCAAGCACTCTGGCAGAAATTATTTTTCAAGCGGAGAAAGATATCTTAATCAGGTGTTCACTGCCAATCAATCAATGTCAAGGGCAGGCCTATGACGGGGCAGCAAAACATGAGTGGGCATTAGAAAAGGAGTTCAGGCACTCTTTAAAAAGGAAGTTCCTCAGGCACTCTATGTTCATTGTCTGACGCATACTTTGAATCTTTGTCTTAAAGATGTAACAAACAATTGTGAGCTGATCAGAGATGTCATGAGTTTCATTTATGACCTAGCACACAAAATGTATTCAAGTTCTCCCCCTAAGAGGCTTACACCTTGTTTAACAGCTTAAGAAAGGAAGTGAGTATAAACACAGGTGAGGTGACACTGAATTTGGAATGTTGTGTCCAACACAATGGACAGTGCAGCATACATCATTCGCAAGCATATTGAGGAACTATAGCATTATTCAGAGTGAATTAGAGGAAATCAGTCGCGGCATGAGAATATGTGGCTAAGGCCAGTGGAATAGCCTTAAAAATGGAAGATTTTGATATGTTTTTTGGCCCTCAAACTTGCCTATCTAATATTCTCATCTGTAGAGTAATTATCAATTAATTTACAGGCAACAGATATCAGTGTTCAAGAGGCAGTTCATGGTGCTGAGCTTCTTACTGCGCATCTACGGTCCCTAAGAAATGAAACAACAGAACCAACTCTTCCCGTCAAAGAAAGAGGCCCAAGCAATTTGATGATGGTTCAAGTCCTCATGCATACAAAACTCCAAGAGATAGACATCGTCATATGTATTTTGAAGTGTGTGAACTAGTGGCTGGTGAGGTCGAAAGGAGGTTTATCCAAGAGGACATGAGGAATCATCAACAATATTGAAACAAGTCTCATTAAAATGCCAATGAAAACAACTAATCATCAATCAGTGAGGAGTTGGAAACATATCTACCAACATTCGTACTATTGTCCAAGCTATGAATGAAAGCCATATATATAAAGGAATGCTCCTGGAAGTTGACAAACTCTGAAGCTATACTTGACATTTCCAGTAACTACATCTACAGCGAGCGCTCATTCTCTTCACTTCGCCACTTGAAGACATTCTGAGAAACACTATGACAAGTTGTAGGGTAAATAATCTCTTTTGATGTATATTCACCAAGACTTAACAGACTCACTTGATTTTATATAAAATAGCTAGAGATTTTGTGTCAGTGAATAGTCGTAGAAAGCATTACTTTGGTAACTTTTGATTTTGTTGTATTTTTATCTGTCTCTAAAGTGCACTCTTAAGAACTTCTCAAATAGCTATACTTGTAGCTACTCTCAGATTAGCTTGGTCTTGGGACCCCCTAGTCATTTTCATCTTCCTACGCCCCTGAAATTGTCATAATATTTGGCGAAATGCATCGCTACAGTGCTCACATACATGTTACGGAGTGCAGTCTTCGACTCAAAATGGCTACTTAGCAATGCAATTTGCCTTGCTAGCATTTGTATGGGATCCCACATAAGGTCTAGTTTAACAATTGAAACCACGCCTAAAAATGTAAAACCACACCTATTGACACAACAGCAAGCTTACTGTAGGACATGGCACATTTTTATTTGTTGTTGAGGACACATTCTCTTCCCATAACGATGTTCAGGCTAAAACTAAAGGGATATTTGATGGTAAAAATTTGGTTCAGCTATTTTGCAGAGATTCCAGAACTCTTAATGCTGCGAATAGGAGGGTTCAAAAGTGGATTAGTGAAGCGAACAAAGACTTCGCTTTTTAGTGATCATTTGCTTGTACTTTTAGTAGTACAGACTATAAAAGTAAAGAGTCTGAGGCCAGAACTAGCAAAGGTGAGTTTTAACGTGATTAGATCACCACTATTTACTTTTAAACACTTTCAGCACTTTGAAGCAAGGTTGTGAAGCTAGAATAAAATTCATACTAAGTGATGATAAACAGTGTTTAAAAATGTCCAGTGTTATTAAAGATTACAATCATGACATCAATAAAGTAAACAAGCACATATCTATACTTATAAATTGGGAATTATATTTGATTGTATGAATAGGAAATCTATGACCATTTGCCTCACCAAAAAAGACTCAATCATGATGTGAAACACAGAAGCAGCAAAGATGATAGAGATAAAAGTAAATAAACAGCTACTTTAGCAATGCTAGAAAGGTTGTTACTATAAAGGTTATGACAAAAGCTCAACTGAAATACACCAAAATTCTGACAGTATTTTAACCCTGGAGACATTATTACAATGCTTAAAAGATATGGAAGGTATATCACCATCATATAAAAGTCTTGTTTAATCTTCTCTATCCATCCAGTTTTTACAGTTGCATATTACACTAATGACAAGAAAGAGCTTACAGATACAACATATAAATGAGTTTTGTATACCACTTTACTTACTTCTTATTGTTGATGGCAATGGACAAAATAAAATTATTTGAATGCATTTTCATGAATACAAGAGTGATAATGACAGATAAAGATTTTTTTGAAAGATCAGTATTTGGTGATGAGTTTCCAGATTACTTTGTTGCTTTTCACATTTTACTGACTTTACGAAGAGAAATTGCTTGTAAAAAAGAGTTTGCAGTGTGATGAATACAATGGTGTCCTTTGAATTGCTTCAAAGATTGTTTGTTCAAAGTGAAAAATAGAGTATGATGAATTTTGAACAACTTGTACACATGTGGGCTTTGCTGTGTTATTGTTATTATAATTGAAAAGGCACCAACTCATCACCAATGGGGGCAAGCTTTCAGATTTACATTGGGTAGGAGAAATATGATACTTTGGAATGTATAAAATCAAAAGTGGAAGAGTATATGCTCAAAAAGCTTCACTTCATCTGTGGGAATGGCCACAAAGACCTTGTTCATAACATCCATATCAAACATGCTGGACCTTAGATTGGACACATTTGCTTCATTCTCAGTGACGCCATTGAAAAATGGATTGATGCTTATATTGTTAATTCTACATCATCTTGAACAACTATTACGAAACTGAAAGAACTATTGCTATCACAAGAATCCCAGATCAAACTGTCTGAAAATAGATTGGTTTTTATAGTAAGGAATTTAAAGTTGTATGGACCAGAATGGAATCAAGCATACCTTAAATTCACCGTACCACCCATCTTCCAAAGGTTTGGCCTGAGCATGCATTTTAAACCTTGTTTAAACTCAAGGGAATTAGTAAGTTAAGAGAGTAGTATACAAGATAGAATTGCTAGCTTTGTCTCCAATCATGCCACAGGACATGGTGATATCACCTTCTGAACTGCTGATGAGAAGGAAAGTTGACACTCGATTTTGATCTATATACATCCTGATATTGCAAAAAGTGCCTCAGAAACAATACAAGATGATTTTGAAACTGTTTACAGAGTTTGTACATTTAAAGCTGGAGACAGACTGTATGCTCATGGATTTTAGGGACCATGTACTATGGATCCCTGTGACAATTACTGAGGTGATAAGACCATTGTTGTATCAAGTTTAAGATCCATTAGGTAATATCTTCCACAGTCGCATTGATCATTTCAGGTTTCGTCACAACTCTGAAAATATACAGATAGTTGGTAACCTGATGACTAGTGATAATTGGTCACTTTTAGTTTCTCTCACAGACCCTATTGTTAAATATACTTGAAGTATAATCAGACCTGCATTACTCTGGTTGTCACAGGAATAAGCTCAACTATGACTTCACTTTGTCAGGTCGAAGTCTAAACCCCATTGATCGTTTATGTCACCTAATATGACCGTAATGGTAAGGAATTGTGTAAACTTTAGACCTTATTACTAAATTTTGTAGTGTAACCCATACTACATAGTGCGTACTTAGCTTATCCGTGTCGTCTTCTGCTCAGTTGTTGTGTTGTTGTTATTGTTTTTTTGTTGTTTCTAGTCCTTTACTTAATGTGTTGATTGTATTTTTATATATAATATAGTTGTGTACCTCCAGGTAGGTTACACATGTATAACACACCTCTCTCCCTCTCTGATGGCAACTGTAGCATACCCTGCGTGCTTGATGTTTTGTTTTCACAGCATATATATTCGTTCGTCAATAGATCAGGAGAACAACTACATAATAAATCATCCAAGCTGGACATAATAGAAGTGGTGAAATATATTTATTTTCAAGTTTAAAGACAAATGCAGTCCCATGACCCTTTTTAACCTTGTCACTTTTCCCCTGTTTAGGCATCAAAAATCCCATATACATGGCTATACTATCTGCCCTTATCCAGACTTTTATCTATAATCACACTAGCTTGTTGACATGTATGTTTCATTCGTTGACCAGCCTTTCAATGGATGACATTACATCAAGTATGCCCTGTTCTGACTTTATTATTATTAAATATTTTGGTATTTTATTATTTGTATATGTAAGAATGGCTCTACTTTTTGTATTTTACAATAGTTGTTGCTGCATTATCGATATATACCCTATTGAAAACCAATTGTGCTATATAATCCTATATTAATGGTTTTGAAAACAAAAAAAAAAAAAAAAAAAAAAAAAAAAAAAGAAATGTTACGTGTCCAATCATTAGAACTACTTAGAAAGGTCATTATCATTCTGTATGTACGTAGACAGTGTGTCATGCTGCGTCCTAATAAGTCTCATGTTGTGCTTGTTTATGCTAAATTGTAACACAATATTATATTATACTATAGCCGTTGTGTGGATCTTAGAGAGGATGGATAACCTAAGATCCATTCAACTTTAAGAAACCCAGACGAACTAGCCGCATACATAGATTTGTAAAATTTCAACTTGGACAGGTCTTTCTGACCAAGAAAATGAGAGAGCATATTAGTACCTCTACTGTATTGTTATTTTTTACTTGCCATATACTGTTGTACCAAGTATGTGCACTCTGTACTAGCTAATTTTGTTCACATTTTTGTTTTTGGTGTATGTACACTTATAACAGTACAGTGATTTGAAGTTTGGTAATAATGTTGGCAGTGAATTATGTACGTTCATTTTCGTTGCTCTTGGAAGCTTAAGTCCCCAATTAAAATAGAATGTATAAAACGAACATGTTCTTAAATAACACATATATAACAAAAATGTCTAGAAATGTGACATTTCAAAATTAGAAAATCTGGCATCATATCAATGGTGTTTCAGTGAAATAGTCTTTGGTATCCAGACATTTGTATCAACCATGTATTAAAATTTTGTAATACTGGAAACTTTCTAGATACAAAATTTTATTAGTATTCATATACAATATAACTGTACTTTCTAGCTAAAAAGGATCTGTTTGTAATTAACAAATAGCTATAAACAGTTAATTGTGACAAACGCGCTATAGTCATTTTTTCTACAGTCCATAAACTGTCATATAGATTAGTTAAAACCTGATCAAACATTCCTAAGTTAAATTGGTTACAACTAAGCATTCCC